>NC_041394.2:276753767-277053767 GCF_900747795.2 Erpetoichthys calabaricus | reverse complement strand
TCCAAGAGCAAAACTTAAAAGAAGTGGCGAGGCAGCCTTCTGCTGTTATGCACCTAAAATCTGGAATAGCCTGCCAATAGGAATTCGCCAGGCTAATACAGTGGAGCACTTTAAAAAACTGCTGAAAACACATTATTTTAACATGGCCTTCTCATAACTTCACTGTAAATTAAATCCTGATACTCTGTATATCCAATTCATTATAATAACTAGTCATGGTGGCTCTTAAATCTGTACTAACCCCTACTCTCTCTTCTGTTTCCTTTTCCGGTGTCCTTTTGGTGGTGGCTTGCACCACCACCATCTACTCAAAGTACCATGATGTTCCAACAGTGATGGATGGATTAAAAGCCAGAAGTCTGTATGAGCATCAGCATCAAGTGATTCCGTGAGAACCCTAACTACAAAAAGGACTATTTCATTTATGTTAGGTAGAATGCCCAGAGGGGACTGGGTGGTCTTGTGGCCTGGAACCCCTACAGATTTTATTTTTTTCTCCAGCCTTCTGGAGTTTTTTTTTTTTTTTTTCTGTCCACCCTGGCCATCGGACCTTTTCTATGTTAACTAATGTTGTCTTATTTTAATTTCTTATTTTGTCAGTTATTTTTCATTTCTTCATAATGTAAAGCACTTTCAGCTACTTTTTGTATGAAAATGTGCTATATAAATAAATGTTGTTGTTGTTATAAATATACAGTATTTAAATGAATTTGGAAAAAAATAAATAATGAAAAAGGTCAATAAAGGACAGAGTAAATCTCTGGGGTCATTAACAAACATCCACAGTCACTGGGGACAGTTCATGTATTCTGCATGCACCAGCGATGAGGGAAGAAAACTGGAGTACCTGGGTGGGGGTTCACAGAGATACGGGGAGAACGACACCAGCCCTACGTGGGATTCAAACCCACGACACTGTATCTGTGCCGGTTTGGCAATGTAATTATATATATATAAAAATTGTTCCTTTCCATTTTTAAATTGTATTTTATTTGAACTCCATGAAATTACATATTAAGTATACAACGCTGAATAAAATCAAACTGTGTCCCCTTGATTCATGTGGACAGAAATACGTTTTTGTCTGGAATATTGGACTAGCAACTAAGCAGAATTGCCACTGATATCTTAAATGCAACTCATTCAGTAGGTATTAAAAAATCTCTCAAATGAATGACTAATTTAAAAAGAAAATAATTGGCATAAGAAATGTTATGATTTATTTCATAACGTAGAAGAACATAGTAAGCAGGAATAAATGTGTCAAATATTTGAAATATTAAAAAGTGTACTTCAGTTTAAATATTTAAAGTCTAAATAATTTTGGAATGTAATAGAAGTTCGTCAGTCTTTACCGTGTGATAGAGGTCAGTAGAGGGTTACACCCTGATTAAACCATCAAAAATAACATTAAATTCGTAATACTGACCTTGAAATAAAACGATACCCCGCATGTTTATGTTTAAAATTTGTCATTTTTAACCATCTGGGAGTGGTTGTTAGAGGTCCAGGACAATATCCTAACTACAGGGTCACGGGGGTCTGCTGGAGCATTAAATATAAAAAATATATTAATGATCATCAACCTCGAAATAGCATAATATGACACTCAACATGGCTATACTATCAACCCTCGACTCATTTGTGAGAAGGAGTAAATTTGACTCACTCTGTCCCATTAGGGGTTAAACCCCACAGATCGGTCGATGTGACATGGACAACTTCAAGTCCTGGTCATTTTTGCTAAAGGCACCTAGTAGTTTACTGTTTATCACAAGGATGTAATTTCCTGGACAAGGATGGCCCAAAACTGACTAAAAATTAGGATTGTTCAGGAGTAGAGGGACAAAATAGGGAAACCTCCGAAATGCTTGACATCCTGCATAACATCAAGACGAGTCAGACGGCATAACACATTTGGGAGGTTTCAAAGAATTCATAAGTTATTCTTATGAACACAAAAGTATAATTGTTTTTTCTGCTCTGCATTTCATAACTGTTAAGTTACTTGATTATTTCATACTGGCCCAGTGTAAGTGTGGTGTATGCGTGAAGAGACCCCGTCTGGTCCTGCCTTAATCCCGAGGTTTCTTTTATAGAAATTCCTGTTAGTTTTAAAATGACTTTAACTCCCCTACCCCACACCCCTTTAGAACTGGAATTGAACTAAAAACGAATCCCTGCACATTTTCAACCATATCATGCGATAATCACGGGGTAAAATCAGAAATGGAGATACGATGAATCAAGTAAGGTACACTTCATGATCTGCGCATATAATTCTATTTAGCGTGATCGTCCTTTGGTTTATCATTGCAAGGTGTTGCTTTTACTTAAAGTTTTGCCACGCACTAAACATATTTAGGCACATAATCTTCGTGTCCTCATCTTAACTTGTAGAAAACAGCTGTCAAAACGAGACTCGTGTATAGCATCTGTACATGGACATGCAAGTCTCCTTCTCTCGACTTTTCACCGTGTCATTTGAACCTTGCATTTTCTTTTTCATCTCTAGCTCCTTTAAAAAATCGTTATGCTTTTCCTCTGTCGAAATGTTATGTTAAGTAGCACTGGTGAATGAATCTACTGCAGTATGCTGTGAAATCACATATATAACCTGCTCAAAATTATTCCAGCGCTTTTTGTCATATTCGTTATAAACAATGCAGTTCCTTAGCACCCAGTCCACGTATAAAAGTAATAGTTATTTGAGCATTTTGGCAAGTACATACTGTATAAAGAAGTCATTCGTGGTAAGAAATTGTTACAGGCAGCATTTCGGCAAGCTGCGCATATATATCATGACGTAGGTTCGTGTTCCTGTCAATTCTTGCGAGCTAATAAAGTTGTTTCAAGCGGATGACGCCATTTCTTCCGCGTTGGCCTGGACGTGGCAGCTCCATCGGGGAAACGGAACCGAGATACTCCCATATTTGTATTTATCAGGGTAGATAACCTGGTGTCTTTCATTTTTTTTACACATTTTTCCTTGCGTGGACGTTTTCAAGATTATTACTACTCAACATGGGGCTTTCTATCTCCAATTTGTTCACTCGACTTTTCGGCAAAAAACAGATGAGGATTCTCATGGGTGAGTTTCCCTGCTGATTCAGAGAGGAAGGGAGAATATGGTTAAAAGGCTCAAAAGAAACTGCTCATAAATTAGCGGCTTTTAAGGATAACCTAGATGTTTCCTAAATTATGTATCTGTATATATGTAATTTTGAAGCAGTGTTATCACACAAATTGACTATTTTAGACTAAAGGCATTTGGCCCTTGTTATTTAGCCGGTTTGAGATTTACGTTTAGCTCTGACAAAATAATTATTTAGTTCAGTTGGTGAGGCAGTTTTTTTCTCGCTTAGCAGAAAAACAATCAAAAACAAAGGTAAGTTAAATCTTGTAATTTAATTCTTGTTGTTGACTGGGACAAACTAAATGAATGTAATATATGTTAGGCCATTTGGTGATCAATCAATATTTGGTAACTCTTTAAATACAATTGAGTCAATATAGCCCCAATATGTATTTGAAAAGATGCACTGTCTTGTAATTGATCGTTATCCATTAAAGTATTTTTATTACTAAGACATTGGTCTGTAGTTAGAAACTGCAGATTGAATTGTGAAATCATCCATTGAGTTCTTCAGAGAAGTCTTTAAACAATATAAAATAAGAAGTTTTACAGACTAAGAAATTAACCGTATACTGATTCGAAATGTGTAGTGGAAGTTAGTACTACTTTTCAATTTGTGCGTGGTCACAGCTTTTCTTGTGTAGAGAGATTGAAACTTTTTTTTTTATTTAATCCACGCTGCTTTAAAGTAGAAGTTTACTTCTAAGTTAACATAAATACTGTTTGGTGTTCACACGAATTGTGTTTTATCTGATGACCCAGAAGGAGAAGCCCATATTTGCAAAATGTTATGTCCACCACAGAGAGGACTTGCCAAAAGAGACGAAGTTCTCCAGCTATATTGTTTTTCGGTGGGTACAGTGTCATCCCAAAGACCAAAAACATTCAGATAAGTGGGCTGACTCCTCCATATCAGTTTGGTGTGTTTGTGTGTGCTACAGTTCCCTGACATGTTTTTAAGTAACTCCCCCAACCTTCCTACACTGGGGAAGGATTCTTATAAGATGAATGGACTGACTAAAATATGTAGGCTGTTGAATTGCTGGTATTTTGAAATTGGTGAAGCTAATACATATTTTATGGTGTGTGTTAAGTGGGCCTGTGTGATAGCTAATATTTAGAAGGCGTTCACTGTGTTATATTATAATATTAGAATATTTAAAATAAAAATAGGGTTTTCTGTATATTTTGGGTCAAGTGTAATTAACAGATGAATCTGATTGAATCCTGTTTAAAAAAAAAATAAAATAAAATAAAGGAACTGTACATTTAATACCTAAAAATGTGTCAGATTGTACTTTGAAATGATTGGCATTAATGTGTCTTTGGAATTTCGTGATTTCTGACACTGCTGTGTTGTGCTGTAAATTCACATCCATTTAAGGATGTCCTAGTTTTCAAACTGTTTTCTTTAACAGTTTTATATGTGAGGGTATACTGTGCTTTTTCTGTTATAAAATGTACCCTCTTCATGACAGGCTAGTCTTGGGCAAGTTTTGATTATATGTGGTGGGTTCAGGGCAAATGAGTGTTGTGTTGATGTTAGTGTTGAGATTATATTTGTTGGCATCCATGTGACAAGTGCTTGATTTGCATACCCCGACTAGGGATAAGGTTGAATAATTAAATAATTACAACATTGTGTCCACTTTGTATTCTAAATACAAAAGTTAGTCCTAAGAAGTGTTTTTAAAAATAAATGCCGTTTAGGCCTTTCCACTGACATGTTCCCTTTTACAGAAAACTGATTTTATACTTTGTTTTATTTATTTGCTGCCTGTCAAAAAGGTCATATTTAAATCCTCCCAATCCTGACCTATATTAAAACATATGACCTTGGCAAGAATAGACTTATTTATTTACAGTGTAAAACAAAGCATCATATAGTCAGTCTAAATATTTGACACTTCTTGTGGCAAAGCAGCTCCAGGTTTAAATTGAAATTAAATTGAGATTTAAAAGAGAAAATTTTCATAAAGTTATTCACACCCCCAAATGTTTTCATTTTGTGGATTTTTGGATTTTAATTATTTTTTAATTAAGATTACCAACAAAATGTTAGAGGTGTAGTGTAAGAAATGAGCAACTACCCTCTACTGTATTTAAGCAATTATAATGTGATTTTATTTCTTGGGTTAATTTATATTTGTTATTTCTTTAAAAAATTGGCACACTCACCTTTATTTACTTGGTTGCGGGGCTTCTTTAATCATAATGTTACTAATTCAGCTGGTGGAGCTAGCCCAAGGCTGAATTGTAAATATGGAAAAGACGTTCTTGGTGGTTGTTTGATTGTACCACACAACTGCAGCAGTACAAGTTGCTAAATTGTTTACTATAAATAATGAATTTTTATTGTTTGCAAACATGCTGCTCTTTTTTTCCCCCCTTTTACACATTGTCTTTTAATGTACTTAATTTTTGCTTTTAAGGTGAGCAGCATAGTTTCAAAAGTCCATAGACCAATAAAAAACTGCATTGCTTTAGTGAAAGGTGTATTTATAGAAGAATCCTTTGAGTTGTATTTTCCAATGCCCCTACCTAGACACGCACATTTCTGAAACCCATTACAGCCAGTAGTTAGTCAAACTTTTTGTGTGTGTGTGTCATATTATGCAGAGCACAACAACCTAGGACATTTTGGTCTGCAGTAGAATTTTCATTGTGACATATATCACTCATTGGCTAAATCTTCATTTCAAACATTTTTCTAACGCTAATGCCTAAAAGCAGTGGCCTGTTTTATGTTATTATTGATGTTGGATGTAGTCCAAGGGATCCTGCAGACAAATATGGGCTGATTTTGGTAAAGTCTTAGCCTTTTGTGTATGAAAGTAGGAGTGGATTAATTACTGTACTATAAGGAGTTCATGTTGCTTCTGTCCAGAATGTTTTTGCAAGATATGATGTTCTAGGCAGTCAGATTGTTTTGTTTGTAAATTAGGTATATTTAACAAAAAAGCATGGTGGTAGTATTGTCTCCCACATATTCAGAGTACAGTGCATGCTACCCGTTAGTCATTTTTCAGAGCTAGTCATATGAAAATGTCTATTTGTTTAATATAATCACAAATTCATCTGGTAGTATTGTCTCCCACATATTCAGAGTACAGTGCATGCTACCCGTTAGTCATTTTTCAGAGCTAGTCATATGAAAATGTCTATTTGTTTAATATAATCACAAATTCATCTTGGTCATGAAGTACAGCCTATTAACACTGTTTGACTTTAAAGGGTGATCTTTGGCATATTCCATATTGTCACTAGGCTATGTGCATAAATGTGTAATTTTACACAGTGGCTAACAGATTTTACACTGTGCTAGTAAATATGTATAACTATCTGTTAACATTCCATGAAAAGTAGGGATTAATAAAGATGCTAGGCAGAAGACTAATTTAATAGGTAAGGACTGTCACACTAGGTTTAGGCTATGTCCACATTACCATGTTTTCATCTAAATGTTAAAAGAAAACAATCATTGTTCACACTACAGTTTTCACATCTTTTACAAAAGTATCACTGTTCACACTAAAACGCATGAAAACGGATGCATGTGACTTAGACCTTTTACTATGCTGGGCATATACACGTCGGCAGAAAATCTTTGAAAGGGCGGTGTAGTGAAAAATTCCAAGCTCCATGAAGATTCCATTGTGTTTTATGTGCTTTCAAGGCTATCAGCACTCTCTGGACTCTGATAGGGGATTCACAGCATGCTAAAAGAAAGAAAGTATTAAAGGAGCAGCAGAGAATTTATCCCGTGATTCATCAATGTGCTGATCACAAATGAAGGAAACGACCTTCAGAACTGGAGACAATCTTCTTGACATTAAAAAAAGCACCTCAGATGTTAAAAGGTGACACTTAAACAAACACAGAGCTGATTCTTTTTTTTAACATGAGGATTGATTAAAAGCAGTCCAAAATAACATCTTTTACCAAACATTTGTAAAACCAACCCAACAAAAAAAAAATTAATAAATAAATGTACGAGTCTATATCTTTGCTTTACTGCATTGTGCTCTCATCTTTCTCCCTCGCTCTCTCTCGCAATATTGTAAGCTTGGCTGCATTCCATATCCGTCCACTTCGTTAAAAAACGTACTTATTTTGCTGTGGATTGCATTCCTCCTTATTGAACAGATTATTTCAAATGAGTTATTTACAATCTGATTTTCACTGGACTCTGAATTTTGTAATACAACAGTAACACTACCAGCTGCAAGATTTATCGCAAAACTGTAGCAACCAGCAAATAATTTGTCTGTTGCGTATGTCTGCAGCATTCAATCTATTCAAATTGCATGTTAGATACTTACGCGTAAGCAGCAGAACAAGCGCTCTGTTTTTTTTTTTGTGACGGATGAACAATTAGTGAATGAGATGTAGTAATGAGGAGGATCTGATCAGAGAAGGACCACAAAATAAGCACAAAACAGTCGGCGGGAGATTAGAGTATCGTTTTTGCCCATCCACACCACAACACTGAAGCTATGTTTATGAAAGTATCTGGCTCTGGGGAGCGTTTTTAAAAGTCT
The DNA here is from genome assembly GCF_900747795.2 of Erpetoichthys calabaricus. Lineage (NCBI taxonomy): Eukaryota > Metazoa > Chordata > Cladistia > Polypteriformes > Polypteridae > Erpetoichthys > Erpetoichthys calabaricus. The sequence continues at coordinate 277,046,090 of NC_041394.2, read as the reverse complement.
TTGTTTTCAGCGGTCACAAAGAACTGGGTAATGGATGATAGGCAAAAATTGAGAAAAAAATCTCTGCAGTTTTAAAAAAATGTGGTAGTGTGGATGTCACCTTGGATATTGCTTGTCATCAGAAAGACCAAGCTAACTTGGGAGTTACAGGATGGTCCAATGTTGGCATCCTGAAATTCTTCTTATCCTGATGTGAAGAGTCTTTTTCTACTTGTTAGCATCCACAGTAATGGCTTGTAACATTAAGCAATTGACCTCTGATGTTCCAGATTATAAACGGATGTATTTTTCTGCAGTCTGAATGAAAAGTAAAACCAGAAATGTGAAAATATCACTGCTTTAGACTAAATGATGAAATACTTTCTGTACTGTTCCATAATTTGTACAGGTGATGATGCAACAGTTTGTTTTCTTTCACCCTTTGATCAAAATTTTCTAAATATGAACACTTTATTGAACATTTTCATTAAATGCAAGTACCTTATATTCGGCATGCTTATTACTCAATTTTGTGTACAAATAATTCAAACAACTTAAGTGTCTCAAGTACAGCCTACAAGACAACACAGGCTCAAATCAGTCGGTGACCTTTTTGAAGTTTTAGCAGGCATTACATACATATAGAAGTTGTGAAACTGTACAGTTATCTCCAGAAGATATCAGGGTTCATTAGTGGAAACAAAGAAAGGATCTAGCAGAAAAAAGCTGCAAGTTTAGAGCGGTTTTGATATATTATAATTTACAAAGTTAAACATGCAACTGTTCTGGATTTTAAAAATCTATTTAAACAACACCATTTTTTGTTTGTGCTCAGATTAAATTTTCTTGTCTCATTTAGGGTTGTCTCAATACCAAAATTTTAAACTTCAATACGATACTAAGAAAAGAATTGAAATTCAATACCATTTTCAATACCAAATACAGTATATAATGTAACTCAATAAAAAATTTACAATCAGTATGATACCTGTATTGTACAGTGAAAGTAAAATGAAATCATTTGTAGCAAGCCTTTAGATGCCTCAGATTAAGGTATATAAGAGTAGACATTAAACTATAAGCATCATTTTAAAAGTAAATGTTAAACTATGAGAAGCAGTTACAACATCCTGTAAAACCAATTTCGTTTTAACAAAATGTAAATTTCAGTTTAGCAGTGTAGGTTTTTTTCACCAAAAATGGTCACTGAAGATAATAATACAATGCAAAAACATACTTAATGCCATACCTACGCTTTAGCTTTAGGAACCTTGCAACAGGCTGTCTCAAAGAAACAAACAGTCTTTTGCGAAATTTCAGGTCTTCGGCAGACTTCGTGAAAGTGCAGACACGACATCATATAGATACAGTAATCCCTCGCTACTTCGCGGTTCACTTTTCGCGGATTCACGACTTCGCGGGTTTTTATCGCGGAAGTTATGTTCCAGACCCATCAGCAACAGGAGAAAATCCGCAATATAGAAAGACCATATAAATAAACATTTTTATAGTTTAAGCCTTAAAATACCCATCCCACATGCTTTAAACACATGTAAACTTAAAAAACACACTTTGTTAACACATATGATATGTGGATGTTGGGCTAAGGATATGAATAACATCTCACTATTATAAAACATTTTAACTTCACGCAAGACAAGACAGTGAGACAGGAAAATAGGTGCTGTACAGGCTTTTAAATTATTGACACGCAGAGCGACAAGCAGCACAAAGCCAGCACAAAGTCCACTTCTCCTTAGCGTTCATTCAGCTGCCCACCCCCTTGACAATGCGAAGTGGCAGAAGCGTACTGCGCCTCCGGGGAGGGGGGTTTGAGTAAACGTGCGTTCAGCCCTCACACACCCCCACTTCTCCTCCTCCTCCCGAACGCGCAGAGCGACAAGCGGGCATTTTGGCAAAAGCAGCCCAAAGTCCATTTATGCTGAGCGTGAGTTCAGCTGCCCCCCTTCACAAAGCGAGTGCAGACACATCGACGTCTGATCGCTGCGTGCAGTGTGCAGTGTTGGTCTGCGGTGTTTAAGAATGTAGAAAGTGTTTAAGAGCATAGGAAGTGTTTATAAGAGTGTGGGAAAGGTTAACAAGAGAGTGAGAAAGGTTTATAAGAGTGTGGGAAGGGTTTATAAAGCCTTAAAATATGTATAAATAATAAAATAAATATAGGTCGCTACTTCGCGGATTTTCACCTATCGCGGGGGGCTCTGGAACGTAACCCCCGCAATGGGTGAGGGATGACTGTATAGCCAATTTCAGAGTCGGCACTCCACCTAGCCTCCGCATGGGTAGTTGTCATGTTTGTGGATACTGTACTATTGGTATTTCATAGAGCTTCTCAAAGTTTTCTTTGAGATGAACAAAAACAGTGAGAAACGGCATCAGTTTATGCTGGAAGAGATATTGGCAGTCCTAGAAAAAGTTGATTCCGGAATGAAGAAAAATTATGTGGCCAAAGCATTTAGAATCGCACTTTCATCTTTATCTAATGTGTTGTTTTCATTCTATTTTCATACTTGTATTTTTTATTTAAAAAAAAAAAAAAGTTACACCTGAGCTATCGTTTTCATTCTGTATTTTCATACCTGTGTTTCTATTAAAAATTTGTTACATCAACATTCTATTCATGTTTCTATTAAAAGCTACACCTAACATCTCCTTTTCATTTATTATTTTCATTCCTGTGTTTCTGCTAAAAATTAGGTACATTTAACGTTTAACTTGTTTTCAAATAAAATATTTTTTTGCAGTTTAAGAATCGCCTTTTTTTTTTTTTTATATATATATACAGGTATTGTCAAGTTTGAGTCACAGAGTTGCATGAGAGACAGGAAGGTGATTCCAGGTTTTAATGGAAAATACAGGAATTTTATTACTATGTAGAGAAGGCAGGTACAGCTTCAAGACTTAATTCAAAATAGGAGCTGCAACACGGGCAGTCATCCTGCTTGAGCTCCCATCTTCGGATTAGACAACCACCAGCCGCTCTGAATCACTATTGTGGCTGACGCATTCTGTAGAAGAGAGATCAGGAGAGTGCAAGAAAGAGTGTGAAGTTAAATGTTCTAAACATTGTGCGACAACCTGTAACGGTGTGGGTCCTGCTCCATGCTCCCTCTTCTTGTTTTGGGAGCCTCTTGAATCCAACACTGTTGGCAATATAACTGGATGAGCTATGCAATGAGGACAGTTCATACATGGAGCCAGGGAATGGTGAAAAAAAAGGAGTTCAGTGCTTTTTATTAAAAACAAATCCAAAACAGTGTCCATATTGCAGTACTTCGTAGTTCAATAAATAAATAATCCATTAAAACGGGTGCAATAAGTGGAGGTTAAAAATCCATAATAAACAAATTCTTTTAAAAACAAGGTTAAAATTAACAGGCTGGAAGCAGTTCCTTTTCAAACACCCAGTGTTTTCTTCCTTCTAACTGACAGCTCCCCTGCTTATCCCAACGGGCTTTTCAACAGGAGAGTCGCCCTAACTGCAGCTGACCTTCTGCTGGTCCGGCTTCCTTCCGTCCCCTGGCTATACATACAGCCGTTTTCTCCAGATAGAGACTCTGGTTCTCCAACAGCCAGGGCGCTCACGCTGTGGCTCATCCTCCATAGCCTCCTCGACTCCTGTTGCCTTCTCAGCCTTATGCTGTGAGCCGTCCATACTCCTGGTCACTCCAGCTCCTCGGAACCACTCATCTGGAGCAACCGCTTCCTACTGCCCCCACCGAGTGTCGGCCAAACACTCCTTTTCTGGGGTCTCCTCCTAGCTGCCTGCCTTCTATTTAGCAAGCCTGCTCTCTCTTGCTCCTGCATCGACTTTTACGGCTTTCTGCCGCCTTCTTTCCTTAACCTCCTTCCGTTTCTTTTTCTCATTTCTTTACTTCTTACTTCCGCACTCGTGCTTCTCCTTTTTATAATGGGGTTGTGGTATAGATAGATAGATAGATAGATAGATAGATAGATACTTTATTAGGTGTGGCAATTAACAGCTCCTGGCATCAATTACAGACACGGATGATCCCATTTCAGTGCGGAAACGCCCACGCCCGGGAACTGCTCCCGCCATACTACCAAGCCCTCTCCTTAAAGCATCGAGTGTGCCGATTTTTTTATTTAAAAACACAATGCATTTAAAGCCTCAGACCCGCTATATCATACAAGCATGTTTTACAGTAAGCCTGTGGAAAAATTGATGAAAACAAATACAGTTATTGAGCTGCTGTTAGATACTTAAGCAGGGGTAGTACCTCTGATTAGGACACATGTCACGTTCCATGTGAGTACTCTCTCTACCTTGGTCCCTAGCGATCACCCAGTTCTCATGTGTTGCTCAACGTAGCTGATAGCATATGTTAGTGCTTACGCCCAGGCAACAGCTTCGACTGGCCTGCAAAACCAGCTGAAAGTAGCTGACAAGTCTTAATCTACCTGCAGTCAAATAAAAAGAAAACAAAGACTAAGGATCATTCCTCTCACCGCTTGGTACATGGAATGTGCACACTCTCCTTGATAGAGCAGATAGGGACAGACCCCAGAGCAGAACTGCCCTTATTGCAGAAGAACTAGCTAGATACAAAATCATCTTTGCAGCCTTGAGTGAAACTAGGTTCACAAGATGAGATGACCTGTGCCAAAGAGGTGCAGGCTATACATTCTTCTGGAGTGGTCGAGATAGCGAAGAAAAGTCAGGAGTTGGCTTTGCTGTAAAGACATTACTTGTAACACAAGTTATCTGGACATCCAAAGGACATAAATAATGGTCTTATGACTATGAAGCTTCCAGTCTCACACAGGAAGAAACATGCTACACTTCTCAATGTCTATGCTGCGACCATGACCAACACTGATAAAAACAAGGACAAGTTGTATGAAGAACTGCACGGTGTCATCGCCTCTGTACAAAAAAAGGATAAGCTCATCATCCTCAGTGACTTTAACCAAGAGTTGGTTTGGACAGCATCTCATGAGAGGGGTTCATTGGAAAGTACTGAGTTGGCACATGAAACAATAACAGTCCACTTCTGCTGCAGTTTTGTGCCGAACATGCCCTATTGGTTACCAGCTTGTTGACTCTTAACATCAGCCAATTTTGATAAGGTTCCTTGCACCATAACCCTCTGTTTCCTTTGTCTTAGCTAATTTTGTACCCATCTAAAACTGCTGTTCTTGCCATGCGTTGCTCAATCTTATCCCTACTGATTCCTTCCATTAATTTTCTTGTGATGCATGTTAAGCTTACTGGCCTATAGTTACTTGGATCTGCTTGATCATCCTTTTAATATAACTGGATAATATTTGCCATTTTCCAGTCCTTTGGAATTTTCCCAGTGAACAGTGAAATCCTAAAAATATATGTCAAGGGTTTATATATGTCTTTGCTGACCTCCTTAATAACTCTAGGGTAAATATTATCTGGTCATAGAGATTTGATTGATTTCAGCATATTTAATCTAAGCAGTACTTCTCGCTCTACAATTTCTAAATCACTCAGTACCTCCTTATTAGACCCTGTTACCGCTAGGAAGTTATCTACTTTCTCCCTTGTGAAGATCTCAGAAAAATGATTATTACAGAAATGTTTCTGGTAATACTAGAAGCCAAAAAATGCCATACCATTTTGCCATTGTGCAACATGTTTGTGCAGCTTTGCTATAAGGAATGAAAAAATGCATAAAGCAGTGTTTTGTACAGAAATGTGATGTAGCATTTTGGGGAATGAAGAAGGGTGAGATGGCATTGTCTTGGTCATGTGACCATTTCCATTATATTTTAGTGTTTAGTTATATTTCTTGTGGTTTATTCATCATCTATATTTTTAATCAGTTGCGTAATAGTTATGATGATTATTAATAAAATTTAATAAAATATTAAAAGTAAATCACAATTGGATAAAATAAGTTAACAAATAATAAATAATAATGAGAAAAGAAAGTTTCATTAAAGAAATTCTCTTGAACAAATAAAGATTAAAATTGTATCAATGATGGTGCAGAAACTGACTAACAGAGCTAATGCTAAGAGGAAAAAAAAAAAGCAGTGCGATTCTGTAACAGAAAAAAAAATCAAAAACATGCAGTTTGGTGTAAATCTGAACCTAAAACCCCAAATCAGAAAAATTTTGGACGGTACGGGAAATGCAAAAAAAAAAAAAGAAAAAAAAGTGGTGATTCTTAAATTTATTTAATTGCAGACAGTATGAACCCAAGATATTTCATGTTTTGTCTGAGGGTTGTATGTGAAATCGCATACCATAACAAAATTTCATCTATGTTACTATCTGGACATAAAGATATGATGTAATTTAAATGCTTGCAACAAGTCAATATAAACTGTAAAAAAATTTAATTGTTTTGGAAAATACAGTAAGGTGCATTAGGTGTGAAGATTTGTGTGAATATTTCAGTATTCTCTTTACCAAAACTCATACCTGATTTTGAGCTGAACACGTTCACTTATTTTGATGGTCTTCACAGTAAATAAGTAATAAATAGCTTGATTGGTTTATCAGAGGAGGAGAATCGCAAGGAAGTCTTGTTATCTGACTATAATTAAATAGCATATGGTATTAATTTGATTTTATATGGACCACTATAATACACAAAGTAGTCAGTGATTGTTACTGTTGAATGTGTGGATTTACAAAAAAACTATAACAAGTTCATCACATATAAAATAACCTTCTCCAAATACAGCTTTTGTGACATGAGTTTTGAAAAGTATTAAACACAGCATTGGAAGTGGACATGAATTTTTAATTATTAATAAAATTCTGTAGCAGCAGTAATTGAAAATGTTGCAGAAGTGGGAAACACGAATAAAGTTTAGCTACATGTTTGAAGATCATTAAGTAAATTTCAAAGATTTCATGTGGACTTTTTTCTTTTTTTAGTTGGCTTAGATGCAGCTGGTAAGACTACCATTCTCTATAAATTGAAACTGGGAGAAATTGTTACTACTATTCCAACTATTGGTAAGTGACCAGCTACTACATGTTTTTTTGTTTTGTTACATTTAAGAAATTGGTTAACCACATGAAGTATAATTTTCTATATTCTACTGTATAGTATTCACATTTTATAGCAATAAGTTAATCAAACAGGAGTGTAATAAGGAGAAACATTGGTGTTTCTTCAGTCCTAACAAAAACAATGAATTTAACACTAGCTTACAATTTTACTTGTTGTCTCTGACCTCCTTAAATTTTCCTGATATACGCCAAGGAGCTTGTAGCCTCTTATCACTGCACTAATAGCCCGCTTTTGTTTTACAAATGTGTGGTTTAGCAGAACATAGCCTGTTACTCCCCACCCCCCATTCAGTCAGATGATGGCATCTTCCTGCTGAAATCCACACAGTTCAAGTCTGTGTTGGTGTTTATCTGGAGATGCATTTGAAAGGAATTATATAAGTAATGATGTACCGTGATTTGAAATACATACATTTCATGTGTGTTCTGTGTCTACAACAATCTGTGTAAATATAGAATGACAGAGAAAATGCAAGGCAAGGAATGCTGAACACACTGCTAAAACAGAAAACGTTTTCATGTTATAATAACATAATTTTGACATGAAGTGTCGGATGTGTGAAGCTCAAATATCCAAGAAACATTTTCACAAAAGGTGTAACAAAAAGTTTGCTTTTATTCAAGAATAAAGAAAAAGAAATCGCTCAATTGACATAATAGTGAAGCCCACCTATCAGTCAGTTCACAATAAAAGGCGTTGTCTTACATGTGTGTTTGCGCATTTCATTTTCAACCAGTTGTCACAGTGGTAACACTGCTCCGTCACGGATCTGCGCAGATGGTGCAGTGGATAAGTTACTGTTTAGCGAGGTAATAATTTAAAATCCTGTGTCTTCTCTGTATTTAGCACTCTGAGTAGTAAGCTGCTATTATTATTATCCTATAACAAAAACATACATTTGATGTGTGTCTGTTACGTCCTGTGTGTTACTTTTCCTCGCACACAGACATTCATGTCAACATGTCATTTGAATAATTTTTTTTGGTTTTATTCTTAGATTCTTGAATAAAAAAAAATTGTTCAAATGACATGTTGATGTGAATACCCATGTGCGAGGAAAAGTGACATCAACCATAGACACTGTGGTGTCTGTTTGCTCAACAAGACACCAAGAAGAAATGATTGAGCTGCGTTTGTGTGTCTGCTTTTATCCCTTCAGCGATAACTTTACAAGTTCCATACATTTACACTGGCTGTTACAGGCTCAAATCAAATGTATGTTTTTATTATATACTGTAATAGTAACAATAATAGCAGCTCACTAGTCAAAATGGTAAATGCGAGGAGGACACGGGATCGAACCCACAGCCTGTTGATTATGAGGCAGCAGTCTTTACCTCTACACCAGCCAAGCAGACTGGTCTACCTCATATCGATTGATAGTTGGACTTCAGTTTTTACACATTGGCAGTAACATGTATATTGAACTATTTATCTTCGGTTATATTCTTGAATAAAAGTGCACTTTTTTCTTGTTATACCTTTTGTGAAAGTGTTTATTTAATATTTGGACTTCAGTCATGCATACATTATAAACTTCTCATCAGCATTTTGTCATTATTACTTTAACATGAAAAAGCTTCTGTTTTGGTTATGTGTTCAACATTTCTTGCCTCACACTTCCTGTCATCCTACATTTGCACAGATCATTATAGACATGTAATACACATGAAATGTATGTATTCCAAATAATGATATATTATTTACCCTATACAATTCCAGAAACCTTACTCCCAGATAAACAGACTTTAGCTCTGAGAATTTTGCCTCTGACTTCAGCTGCCTCGGTGGGGGATATAACAGGCTGCTTGCTGCTTATGCTGATTGACACATTTGCAAAACAAAGATGCTGCTGATGAGGTATAAGGGAATTTAAAGTGGCCTTGCAATGGAAATATTTCTGTAGGCTTTGGGGATTCTAGTGTTAAGGGATTCAAGCAGCTTTGTGGTAATTTTTATTTTCAACACTACTTTTTTGTGCTGTTCTGTTACTGCTGTCTCTAGGGATGTGTCCTTCACCATCTGTTCCTTCATTTCTTGTATTTCAACAAACATCTTCGTCTATATTTTCTGCTCCCAGTTACTACTTATTGTTTCTTAACTTATTTATTCATTTAGAATTTTTTATCCAAATGGAATCATTCAGAATAGTGTGTTTTGTATTTGTTATTTAGCTGAACTTTCTGGGATAAATTCCCTTCTTCATGGTACTGGTCTACCCTTTGAGTTTGACAGCACTTCTACAGAATGAGCAGCATGTTTGTGCAACGTAGTAACTGAGTAACCAAGCTAAATACAGTTGCTTAATGTATGCATGTGTTTTGTCACCTATATTGTACCTAATGGATGTTGCGGTAGACGTCCATTGCTTCGATTTTCAGTTAGAGACTTAATTTACATTATCCTAATGAATCTGAGGCAATCCTGGCATGGTCCTGTAGCTGTTGGGGCTCATTTATACTTCACCCTCAGAACACGTACTCACACACATCATGGCTGCCACCCGTTTCCAGCGTTCATTCGACGCGTCCTCTTAGCAGGTCCTCAGAAATTGATGCGACGCACGTGAGTTGCAGTCCCAGCAAAAAGTCAGGGGGTGCAGTATGATAAAAGTCAAAATGTGACGTCAGAGTCTCTGTTTACTATCTACATGTGACAGAAAGCCGCTTTGAGGATACTCCAGGATTGATGTTTGATGAATGGTTCGATGTGGTGAAGCAAAATGCTGGCATACAAATGCATTTGTGGTGCTTTTATATTCAAGCGTCACATATTCCCCATTGTAATGACACGATACATTTTAAAAGTTTCACATACCATCTTCTGTGCAGTCTTTTTTTGCACCTTCATAACACCAACAGAATATACAGCACTGTATTTGAGCCACTGAGAAAAAAATTAAGGATAAAGTGAAAAGGTCTATTTTGTGAATAAAGTGGAAATTTCGGCTTAAATCTCAATGTCCACTTTAATCTCGTAGTTTACTTTATCATTAAAGTGGACCATCGTAAATGTCATCTTGAAACTGACCCAGTTGTTAATCGCTATGTGCTTCTGGGGCTTCCTCCTGAACTGACAGCAGAGGCAAGCAGCAATAGATCACCACACAAAACACATTAAATGTCTGATATTCCAACTCTCTGCACATTTAGAATCCTAAGATTTATACTTGATATCACTTTCATGATGAAATCCATTAAAGTATGTATGTTACATTTTACAGAAATCGTTAATTTCGTTTAAATAATGAATACTGTTAATAATTGCACACAGGGGGGGTGACATGGTTTGCGAAGGGGTATCACTGCTTTCTCACAAGGACTCACGTCACTGGTGTTCCCTGCTGGAGTTTGCTTGTTTTCCTGCACAGTTTCCACGGTGTGCTCCGGTTTCCTTCCAAAGATGCAGATTTGGAGACGCTAAAATGATGCTAGTGTACGTGAGTGCTTGTATTCACCTTGCGATGAGCTGATGCCCCATCCCTGGATTGATGGATTTAATCATTAAACATCCTTTTCAGAGAGATTGCAGCAAGGTGTCCTCGGAATTTAATGGATGTTTCGGACAATTCACAACACAGTGATGCCGAACGTTTTCTCACCGTGATGATATCTCGCAATGCCACCTGGTGGAATCTTCCAGATTTATGTAAAGTACGTGTGCAAGAATGAACAGTAAAATGTTTGCTTAGCAGTAGCGTCCGCTGGAGCATGTGTCACATCACGTGAAGCATAAACATGGCCTTAATCGCATAGTCTGACTCGACCTGACAGGGCCTGTGCGCATGAGAACCAACAACGAATGAGTGATCAACCTGGAAGTATAATACATTAATGTGGCATGGCACCAGCTCCATCAGGTGGCCTGTTGTTGGCTCTCGGAAAAAGAGAAGTTGTCTTGCAGTTGTGTAAGTTGACATTCTCTGTTGATGAGATCAGAGACTGCAGTTGCCAAGCCTAAATTAGCCTAATGTGACATTCGCTAAGGAGCAGGTAATGTGTAGGAGGTGCTCATCTAACAGACATGTTGCATCTCTTCTTTTGAAACAATGAGCGTATGTGTTAAATATTAGTTCGATAATATTTTTGTCATTAACTTAGTGATCTTTCCCCCCTATAGAAGACAACCTAATTTTTAAAATTAGTTTTTGTGTTGCTCATATTGATTTTGTATTTTTTATAAATGAAAGCCATAAGAAGACTGCTTTTATGCACATATTAGCATATGATAATTTTTTTTTCTTACAAAATGTTATTTTGTTTCCAGGTTTTAATGTAGAAACTGTGGAGTATAAGAATATTTGCTTCACAGTTTGGGATGTTGGTGGTCAGGACAAAATTCGACCCCTTTGGAGACATTATTTTCAAAATACACAGGTAAAACAAAGCATGAATATTAATGTGAAAATTTAGGTTACATGTTCAGTAAATTTGATGCATAGTGGTAAACAACTGTAGCGCAACACGGTTGCTAGAATTTTTCACAATTAAGCTGTAAGTTTAATAACAGTACCATAAATCAGATGGCACCATATACAATATATTATCCCAATATTATAAGCTACTGCAGTAAATGGCATGAATATGCACTAAATACAGAAAGCAGTAGGATAACATTTAGATTTTTTTAACAGTACTCCTTGTCTCATTAGTGCTATATAACAGTTGGTGATACTTAAGTGTAAAATCCAGCATATCCATTAATTTTTTTATACTATATAAATTTAAAGGTCTTGGAACAGTGGGAACATTCACATATAATTAATGTAATACCTTCCAGTTACCTTCATTATTAAATTTAATAGTTTTTCACTAAATATCATATTTATCAGGGGAGGTACTTATTATTTAAACAATCTGACAGTTGTACCCAATGCTGCTAGGATAGGCTTTAATCCCTTCCTGAATATCTATGTATATTTTTTTGTTTCTTTAGTTAGATTCTGCAAAAGTCGGGGGGTTGTTAGTTGATTAAAGAAATAATTATGTACTTTAAAGTTGACAGTGTTCCAGTTTGACTTTACTAATGCTATATTAACATTAATATGTTTGATAGATAATACACATTTTTATTCTGTGTTCTACAGTTGTACTAATTCTCTTACTATAATCTTAATTAGCATTGTAGACTTTAAAAGTACTGGGTATCCTTACATACATAGACTGTTGAGATTTTTGTCTGTTATTAATCAGCAACTTTACTGTTGTTCATCTACTAGCTTTTTATCTTGATTCTGGCTTATATTAATAACAGGAATAATAGTGCACGATGGCCTATTTCTCTTTTCTAAATGGGAAATGTGCTGTTTTAAGTAGTGCTTTAGGTTTTGGCAATACTATATATGGGCTAAATTATTTGTCATTTGTTGATAATTTTGACAATATACAGGTGCTGGTCATAAAATTAGAATATCATGACAAAGTTGATTTATTTCAGTAATTCAATTCAAAAAGTGAAACTTGTATATTAGATTCATTCATTGCACACAGACTGATGTATTTCAAATGTTTATTTCTTTTAATGTTAGATGATTATAACTGACAACTAATGAAAGTCCCAAATTCAGTATCTCGGAAAATTAGAATATCAATTAAGACCAATGCAGAAAAAAGGATTTTTAGAAATATTGGCCAACTGAAGGTATGAACATGAAAAGTATGTGCAGTCAATATTTAGTTGGGGCTCCTTTGGCTTAGATTACTGCAGCAATGCGGCGTGGCATGGAGTCGATCAGTCTGTGGCACTGCTCAGGTGTTATGAGAGCCCATGTTGCTCAGATAGTGGCCTTCAGCTCTTCTGAATTGTTGGGTCTGGCGTATTGCATCTTCCTCTTCACAATACCCCATAGGTTTTCTGTGGGGTTAAGGTCAGGCAAGTTTGCTGGCCAATCAAGAACAGGGATACCATGGTCCTTAAACCAGGTACTGGTAGCTTTGGCACTGTGTGCAGGTGCTGTTGGAAAATGAATTCTGCATCTCCATAAAGTTCGTCAACAGCAGGAAGCATGAAGTGCTCTAAAACTTCCTGGTAGACGGCTGCGTTGACCTTGGACCTCAGAAAACACTATGGACCAACACCAGCAGATGACATGGCACCCCAAACCATCACTGACTGTGGAAACTTTACACTGGACCTCATGCAGCGTGGATTCTGTGCCTCTCCTCTCTTCCTCCAGACTCTGGGACCTTGATTTCCAAAGGAAATGCAAAATTTACTTTCATCAGAGAACATAACTTTGGACCACTCAGCAGCAGTCCAAAGGCGAGACGCTTCTGACGCTGTCTCTTGTTCAAGAGTGGCTTGACACAAGGAATGCGACAGCTGAAACCCATGTCTTGCATACGTCTGTGCATGGTGGTTCTTGAAGCACTGACTCCAGCTGCAGTCCACTCTTTGTGAATCTCCCCCACATTTTTGAATGGGTTTTGTTTCACAATCCTCTCCAGGGTGCGGTTATCGCTATTGCTTGTACACTTTTTTCTACCACATCTTGTCCTTCCCTTCGTCTCTCTATTAATGTGCTTGGACACAGAGCTCTGTGAACAGCCAGCCTCTTTAGCAATGACCTTTTGTGTCTTGCCCTCCTTGTGCAAGGTGTCAATGGTCGTCTTTTGGACAACTGTCAAGTCAGCAGTCTTCCCCATGATTGTGTAGCCTACAGAACTAGACTGAGAGACCATTTAAAGGCTTTTGCAGGTGTTTTGAGTTAATTAGCTGATTAGAGTGTGGCACCAGGTGTCTTCAATATTGAACCTTTTCACAATATTCTAATTTTCCGAGATACTGAATTTGGGACTTTCATTAGTTGTCAGTTATAATCATCAACATTAAAAGAAATAAACATTTGAAATACATCAGTCTGTGTGTAATGAATGAATCTAATATACAAGTTTCACTTTTTGAATGGAATTACTGAAATAAATCAACTTTGTCATGATATTCTAATTTTATGACCAGCACCTGTATTTGTCAAGATATTTATGTTGTCAATTATTCCTAAACAGTTTCAAGTAAGAGACTGAACATTCATAAGCACATTCCCATCTGCTTTGTAATGGCTGTGAACAAAACAGTGGTGAGACCCAAATAAAAGAAACCAAACCAAAAAAATTTATATGAATTAAAACAGATGAAACAGTGTGCTGCAGACAGAATGTAAATGAAATTTTCACATTTTATTAAGTAGTGAACTATGCAAGCATGTTTTACAACAATATGCACATACACTATTAATTATGGTGTTTACCATACATGAATCATATACCTATTTAACAGATCTCCATCCATCTTTGGTAAATATCTTGTCCAATTTACCAGTAGCGGCTATTTATCCTGACTGTATTGAAAATTTTTGAGTGCCACAAAATTTCCACAAAATATTGGGAACTTTAATTTTCATAGACTTAAGAATTTAGCAACACCAAGTGCAAACAGGAAACAGTCCTGGACAGGTTCACCAGTTCACTCCAGAACTCACAAACACAAATGTCCACACTCGCCCATGCTGGACAAATTTAGAGTCAGCAGTCGGAAATAGCCTGCTAATTTATAATTATGACATTATGCATAGCCTTTACAGAGAGAGAATTCAGTAGGAGACTCAACTTTACTAAAAGATTATTTATTTTCTGAGAAAGACTCCATGGAAATAAATGATCCTGAAAATCTTATATTTTCATTTAATTATCCTCAAGACTTGGAAACCCCAAGAGAAAACAGACTAATTTTTTTATAAGCCATCTAGCAAAACAAATTGGCAAATAGTCTAATAGATATGTTTTGCTAGCAACTTTAGGAGCATCATTGATAGAGTTGAATGGTCACATTCACAGATTTTATACAAATTTGGATTTAGATCTAATATATTTGAATGTATAAAACCATTGTATACCAACACATAAACTTTAATTTATGTGTATATATAAATTCTGATATTTTTTTGTATTTGCTTATTCTTTCACTGTTTTTCTTTTTCTTTGGCAACTTAACATATTGCCAACAAATTGGTTAAAACAGCACTGTGGGGTTTTGCTTTGGAAGGAGATGAGCAAGAAATCTCATTAGGCAGATAACAAGGATAGTTATGTTCTGAGCCATCCTTATCACTCGCATTCGTTCTACAAATACTTTCAGGAGTTTCAAGATTCAAAATTAATTTCAATAAAAGCATTTTACTTTTGGTCTGTGAATAACCTTAATTTCATCTTACACTTGACCAGTTTTATTTTGTTTTCTCAGCAGTTCTTACATGTAATATTCATATTTGCTCAATTATTATGCAAATACTGTACCTGTTCGCTTTCTCAACATGATACAATGTGATATCAACAAGTTTTTTTCAAAAATTGGGCACAATGTTAATTTAACCTATTTGAATTCTAAATAAATTATGAGGTATCTGATTTAGTTTAAATTAAATGTAGCACTGGACGGCTTACTGATTCGTTTTTTTTATGCATTGTAATGAAATCCTTAATGTATACTTGTATTCTTTTAACAGATTTTCAATAAACATATTGTTGAATACTATATTCTATTTGAGTTCTAATTTTTATACTTGTTGCAGGGCCTTATTTTTGTAGTTGACAGCAATGATAGAGAACGAGTTCAAGAATCTGCTGAAGAACTGCAGAAAATGGTAAGAACACAAGTATATGTTTTACCATTGTGCATATTTGCATACCTTGAAGTTTTTATGCTTCACAAATGTCTTTTTTTTTTGTCAAGACACTAAAAGTGAATAAGTTTGATTATTTAAACCTGACTTTCACATTATTACTTTCATGTTAATATTTCATTGATTGTAATGTCTATGCCTTAAATAAACATTTATTTATTTATTTATTTCCTATTTTTTGTTTTGAGTCAGTTTTTATATCCTCGATAGGAAAATTCCATTTGAAATAATAATTGAAACTGGTATGGAAAGAAGTACGCACTTTGCAGTTTTACCTTGGCTATGAGTCCTCTCATGCCCTGCCATTGGGATTCAAAAACTTGCCATATGTGCATTGTTGTAGTTTGATTATATTCATAATATACTGTGCATCTTCATGCTACATAGTAGAAGCAATAGTACCTGTTATCATGTCTGTTTTCTGGGTTTGTTTGGTGCAGTGTTCACCTACATGGTCAAAGCTATGAAACAATTCATATATACGAGGTAGTTGTGCCCGTCAAGGACGGGCTGCAGGCGACTTTTATCAGTGTTGCAGGGTAAAAGTCATTAAGTGCAAAATTATTTGTACCATGATTAAATTTAGTAATAAAATGTTTTTTGTTATTTGTGCCACACGACGAATCGGGATTCGAAACCAGGCGGACAGTAGGTGGTGTTAGGTCCTAACTTTGTTCCGGCATCCGCGTTCTTGTTCTCTTCTCTCAACAATTTCAACTTGAGTTGCGTTTGACCGACTTTCTTGTTGTCTTTGCCGTTCATGTTCACGTCTTTCAGCAACTTCAATTTCAGTGGCAGTAGAACGTTTTTGTTGCAATCGCAGACGGTCAATTTCGTGAACCAATTGTGTTTGTTCTTCCGTGCGGTTGCTTCTGTAAGCTGCAACTCGTTGGCGTTCATTTTGTCTCTGCTGCGAGATTTGAACACTCTTTGCTGCTTGTCGTACTGCACGTCGCTATTTATTCCACAGTTTTTGTTCTTCAGTAAAAATTCTTTTTGGTTTCTTCGTTTTTGGCAATTCTTGAGGTGTAGTTTGAGCACTTGAAATATCCAAAATCTTATTTCTTTTTGCATTTTCGTCTTCTTCAGTCGAGTGACTTCCTTCAGCTTTTCTTTTAATCCGATTGGTCACTCGCTTCCCAGTGCTTCGTTCAGCCAATCAAAACACTGATGTAAATGTACCAACCAACCAACCAACAGACAGACATGCTGAAATATATATATATATATATATATATATATATATATATATATATATATATATATATATATATATATAAACTGTGTTTAGTTTTCATTCAAGCACCCCACAGCTTCCTTATGAAATATGCTTACTTGCATTGTTGGGTAATGAGTTTTCAGATTGATATTTAAGAATAACCAATCAGCAAAAGTCAATACTGAGACATTCAGCACTTTAATTTGATTTTCTACTACTACATCTAAATGTGAAATAAATTACAGGTAATGGTAGCTCTGTTGTTTGCAAATGGTTGAATTTTGTGAAAAGGGCTTCTTGGCATTAGCTGTAATATGCCCTCTAGCCTCCCTGGCAAAACGAGTCTTCTGCTAAGCAATGTTTCACATATTGTTCACTGTTCCACTGCATAGCTTAAGAGTGGACAAGCAGCAGGTGGACTGGGAACACATGCAGTGACTTACTGTGTTGCTAAACGTAATAATTCTGTACTTTAATCTAAAAAAAATTTTTCTTTGGCAGTACTCGGATAACTCTACTAACCACTAATTCCTACCAGAACTGAGAAATCTGTGCGTCTTAAGCCCTCATTTATCCATTTACGCTCTTTGTGTTGAATTAAACTAGCAGCCTTAATAGATTTCTTTTGTGTAAATTATGTTTGTGTATCAGTTAATGGGTTAAACTGCATACTGGACATTTTGTTTTCACTTTGAGTCTGTATTTTGATTGTGTATTTTGTGTTGTAGTTGAATTGAACTTCTCAATTACAATAATTGTATATTCAATGTATAGCACATTCATTTTGCATTTTCATTTATAAATGTTTTTCTGGTGGCCTTCAAATCTGTTTAGATTATTGATGAAGCCAAATCTACTATTCCTATTACTTTGTGATTTGAGGTTAGTCATAGGATTATAAAATATCCAATTAATGAAATAAAAATCTGTATTTTTTTACAGTGCCAGATTTTAATAGGGAGATATTACTTTCCTGTTCATTGGGATTGAAAGTAAAAGTTTCGCTGAGTAAGTAAAATGGCTCAGCTTCCACTGAAATGTCTCTGGCTTGCTCAGAATTTGAAGTGCTCCTTTCTTCTATGGTGCTGGTCATGTAAAGTACCCGTCTATACCATAGAAAGAAAATAATTGAAGAAGCTGTTAAGAACACAGGATATTTCGTATTATTTTGACATATTTTTTCAGGGTTTGGACTCTGTACCATAAATGTGTGTGTGTGTATATGTGTATATATATATATCTTAATTACTGGTTGTTATTTATCCTTAAAAAAAGACCAGCTTGGTCATACTCCCCAAGTAAATTTACCTCACTTCATTATTAGCACTGTAAGCATTCACTTGGGCAAATAAGAGGGTGTTGGAAATGTTCTTCATCCTAATGCTCGTTAGCAGAGTGTGTCTTGTTTTTGTGGCAGTTACCTTATATGGTTGACAGTCAATAGGTTAAATGAAGAAGTGCAGTTTTTTGCTGAGATCAAGAAATTTTATTTCCTGGGCCTAATTACAAATGTTCACGTAGACCCCAAACAGGTTTGTACAGGCCAGAAATTTTCTGTGATTGATTGAAGACATACCCAGCAACTTTTCAAGTTTGTCTATTGAAATGTAAACACATACCCTTAAAATGCAAGTTGCCATTAAGGCCACATGTTTACATTTTTCTGTGCTGCTAGTAGGTACAAGTAAGGAAAGGAATACAAACACATTAATTAAAATTGTAGTTACCCATCCTATTGTATGATGGTTGAATTATTTACATCAGTGGGGCTCAGAGTCCAGGTGCATCTTGATACTAGTGATAGAGTTGTTTGTGCTCAGCTTATGTGAATGTAAATGAGTGAGAAATGATTCATTTTCTATTTTGGCTTAATTCTCCATTATAAAGTACAGACCTGTTTCCTTTTGTTAGATATTCTACCAAGTAACCAGGTCATCAGTAGCTATTTTAGATTCTTGTGTTAAAAATATACAGACTGACATATTAAAGCAATATTATGACTGCTTGATAGAAAAGATGTAAAATTAATACTAACTGAAGAACCTAAAAAAAAAAAAAAATACAGTGCGCAAAAAAGAGGCACAGAAGTAAGGCAGAAAATGGAACAACTGTTGTGGGTGATGCTGTTCTACAGTCCTGTGTGGCCAGTGAGAAAATTTGACTTTTCTTGAGTCAATGATAAAGCACCAAAGCTGGTGGTGGTTAATGTACCTGAAGGCCAGGATTTATTTGGTAGAACAGATAATATGCACACACAGGAAACTCCCTCTTTTGTATGATGCAATTTGTATTTATTAGTATGTTGATGAGATTATGCAATCAGCCAAGAAGCAGCCTTATGAAAGAGTTTAATAATAAAATGGTAGAAACAGATTGGACTTGAAAAAAGGCACAACATATAGTTAATTCTTTATGCAAAGTAGAGGTACCATAGAATGAAAAAGAAGCATTGTAACTTGCAAAGAACCACTCTACCTACTTGAAGAAAATGACTGTTTCATCACTTCATAGTGAGACATTTTTTTTCCACTCCTCTTTCTGCTCTCTGCTTAAAGTTGCTCAAGAGCATCTAGTACTATATAATCCATCTGAAAAAATGTCCTGTGTAGTACTTTTTTTTTTTTTTTTTCACTTACAAATGGATGTTTTTCAACTATTTTTATTGATGACCGAAGCAATCAACCTTAAAAGAAAAATAAAATCTAGGTCACTGCAGTCCTTCATTTAACTTTTGTAAATTTGTTTTTATTATCAGTTGGCAGGGATTCTTAAACCTCCTTAGCGTTGGACTACCTTGAGCTATGAAAATAGTGTTAAAAGTGTTAGTTCCGCGTGTCACTCAGGCAAGTGAATAGACGCGTCTTGCTTAAGCGTTAGGCCCTTGCATTACTGTCCTCACAGGTGGTGCAGTGGTAGTGCTGCTGCTTTGCAGTAAGGAGACTGTGGAAGATTGTGGGTTCGCTTCCCGGTTCCTCCCTGTGTGGATAGCGCTTTGAGTACTGAGAAAAGCGCTATATAAATGTAATGAATTATTATTATTATTACTCGGGTTGTAAAAGCGCCAACAGCGTTAGTCCTGAGCACACTACTCAGTCAGTGGTATAGGCCTATCTTATGTAAGCGTCAGGCCAGAGTGTGACCTGGGCAACAGTGTAGACGCATCATCTTCTAGCCTCATAATGGTGTCTTGTGTAATACATTTTTCAGCAGCCCATGTGTTGCACGCTCTTTACAGTGATAAGAACAGTGATATTGAGGAGCTTCTCATCAGAAATTATGATGAATCTGAAAATGACGCTCACGTTTTAGTTTGTTGACCCTGCTTCAAATAAACCAGCATCACTTTGTTTTGATTTTGTGGGGCAGTTAGGAATAAAAATGAAGGTTGACAGCTGAGATCCAATTACTACTTGAAGTTTTCTTGATGATGACATGATCGAAAGAATTGTTGTTGAGACTGTTTTGCTGAACAGTGTTTGGCACATGACCATACACCAAAGCACTTTTTAAATTTATATATACCACACAAAAGACATATTTTGACTGTATATATGGTATTGGCATCATCATTAATTTCGTATTATTGTTGTTCATCATTATTATTTGTGTCATTATTATACTTTTTACATATCTGACTTTGTACTTTTAGTATTTTGCATGTTTTACTGTAGACAGTTGAGATTTAATAAATGCAATGTTTTTTTACATGTTGTTTTGAGAAAAAATGCAACACTAAAGAGGTTAAAAGAATCTCATTCTGAAGTAGCTAGCACCCCCTTCTGGCTACAGAAACTTGTTAAGTCAAGCATCTTGATATTATTAATCACGTGCTGCATGTAGGATTGAAAAAGGAAAAAAAAAAATTATAGTGGGCAATTCTGTGAAAATATTTCCTAAAGTAGCTGTGCCAGGGTTTGCCTCTTGGTTTATAAAACATATTTTTTTTCTTTAGCTCCAAGAAGATGAATTGCGAGATGCGGTGTTATTGATATTTGCCAATAAACAAGACTTGCCAAATGCCATGGCAGTAAGTGAGTTGACAGATAAATTGGGTCTTCAAACTCTTCGTCATAGAACTGTGAGTATATTTTTTATTTTTGTTTTTATTAATATATCTATAAATGTCCTTTAAAATATACAGTGGTGTGAAAAACTATTTGCCCCCTTCCTGATTTCTTATTCTTTTGCATGTTTGTCACACAAAATGTTTCTGATCATCAAACACATTTAACCATTAGTCAAATATAACACAAGTAAACACAAAATGCAGTTTGTAAATGGTGGTTTTTATTATTTAGGGAGAAAAAAAAATCCAAACCTACATGGCCCTGTGTGAAAAAGTAATTGCCCCCTGAACCTAATAACTGGTTGGGCCACCCTTAGCAGCAATAACTGCAATCAAGCGTTTGCGATAACTTGCAATGAGTCTTTTACAGCGCTCTGGAGGAATTTTGGCCCACTCATCTTTGCAAAAATGTTGTAATTCAGCTTTATTTGAGGGTTTTCTAGCATGAACCGCCTTTTTAAGGTCATGCCATAGCATCTCAATTGGATTCAGGTCAGGACTTTGACTAGGCCACTCCAAAGTCTTCATTTTGTTTTTCTTCAGCCATTCAGAGGTGGATTTGCTGGTGTGTTTTGGGTCATTGTCCTGTTGCAGCACCCAAGATCGCTTCAGCTTGAGTTGACGAACAGATGGCCGGACATTCTCCTTCAGGATTTTTTGGTAGACAGTAGAATTCATGGTTCCATCTATCACAGCAAGCCTTCCAGGTCCTGAAGCAGCAAAACAACCCCAGACCATCACACTACCACCACCATATTTTACTGTTGGTATGATGTTCTTTTTCTGAAATGCTGTGTTCCTTTTACGCCAGATGTAACGGGACATTTGCCTTCCAAAAAGTTCAACTTTTGACTCATCAGTCCACAAGGTATTTTCCCAAAAGTCTTGGCAATCATTGAGATGTTTCTTAGCAAAATTGAGATGAGCCCTAATGTTCTTTTTGCTTAACAGTGGTTTGCGTCTTGGAAATCTGCCATGCAGGCCATTTTTGCCCAGTCTCTTTCTTATGGTGGAGTCGTGAACACTGACCTTAATTGAGGCAAGTGAGGCCTGCAGTTCTTTAGACGTTGTCCTTGGGTCTTTTGTGACCTCTCGGATGAGTCGTCTCTGCGCTCTTGGGGTAATTTTGGTCGGCCGGCCACTCCTGGGAAGGTTCACCACTGTTCCATGTTTTTGCCATTTGTGGATAATGGCTCTCACTGTGGTTCGCTGGAGTCCCAAAGCTTTAGAAATGGCTTTATAACCTTTACCAGACTGATAGATCTCAATTACTTCTGTTCTCATTTGTTCCTGAATTTCTTTGGATCTTGGCATGATGTCTAGCTTTTGAGGTGCTTTTGGTCTACTTCTCTGTGTCAGGCAGCTCCTATTTAAGTGATTTCTTGATTGAAACAGGTGTGGCAGTAATCAGGCCTGGGGGTGGCTACGGAAATTGAACTCAGGTGTGATACACCACAGTTAGGTTATTTTCTAACAAGGGGGCAATTACTTTTTCACACAGGGCCATGTAGGTTTGGATTTTTTTTCTCCCTAAATAATAAAAACCATCATTTAAAAACTGCATTTTGTGTTTACTTGTGTTATATTTGACTAATGGTTAAATGTGTTTGATGATCAGAAACATTTTGTGTGACAAACATGCAAAAGAATAAGAAATCAGGAAGGGGGCAAATAGTTTTTCACACCACTGTACATCTTCTCCAAATTGTCATACATAACATGCTTTGTTGTAGTATCTTTTTATACTTAGGTACTTTTAGCACTATCTTAATTTTTTTTATTTTTTTTTTTAAACATTGAGTGACACTCTTAACTTTTATAAATTTGACAGCTGTTTTAGATTGTTTAGCTAAACTAGACAAAACATCATTGGAGAAAGAGAGGGTGTGGAATTAACTGTAATCATCAATGATTCCAGTCTGACAGTGCTCTTGCTTTCTTTCTTTGAGTCATAATAACTGTTTGGTCTGCAGAAATGGACCAGGTTCCCAAAAGTTTTCTGCAAGACTCTGGTTGATAGATTACAATTTATTTAATGAACTGCCACTGTTTTTTTTCTTCACTTTTTTACTGTGTGATCTTTTATTTAAAATGATTAATCTGCAAAGTTACTATCTTCTTTTGTTACGACACTCATGGATTGAAAAAATACGAATGGTTATCAATATTATGACACTCAAAATAAAGGAATACATTTTTTTTGTAGTGCTGTCATCCTTGAAGAACCACTTCATATGTGGTTTCACTATGCAACAGTTAGGAGAAAGTTCTTCATTGAATTCACAGTCATGGAAATAATGGGTTTCTTAGAATAAATATACGCAGATCCTTTTCTTTGTTTTCGTATTCAACCCTGTGATGGTGATGACAAAGAGCTATATATTTGCACTTTATAATTCACTCAGAAATGTTTTTAACTTTGGTTCTTATTTTATGGGCCCACTTATTCCAGTTAAGGGCAAAAGGAAGAGTCAGTATGGTAGAATCAAACACCGAAAGGGGGATGTGTAGGATTGGTAAAGTAGGTCATTACAAAATACTCTGGCAGTCAAGCTTTTGGTTAGTCCCTTCTAGTAGTCCAGTACTGAATGGACACTGAAATCTGGTTCTATGATGTGCATCTATTCACTTACCTATTATTTATTTTTAAATATGTTATAGTCCTGTGTTGTATATTGCACCTCTGTCCTATGGGATGTTATTTCATGCCACTACTGTAAATGTTTCAATACTGTGTACAGATGGTATGAGAATAAATCCACTTGATTTGAATTGACTTGATTTGACAATAATTTAACTCTGAAGAACACTATTAGTTAGGATATGAATATCTTAAGACAAATTGCATCATACATGGATAAGCAGTCTGCAAACAAAAGCCATGCTGCCATGTAGTTCTGAGCACATAATGCAGAATAGCAGTTTCTCGTAACACAATGCATGCTTAGATGCCATGTGTTAAAAGCTTCCATAACTTCACTGTTTGTTGTGAATGCTGACTCCTTTCAAAGTATTCACTGATCGGGGGAAACTCCTGTTGGCCTCTATGCACTTCTGCTAACTATGGAGAACTGAACCTGTTAGCACCACCACAGGTGCATCAGAAGAACAGACTTGTTTATTGGAGAAAGATAAAATGTAATAACATATTCTAAGGGCCTAGTGAAACTGATGACTACAGTTCTCCCTTTTAAAGGTCCCAGGAAATGCCCCAAACTGGAAACTGTTCAAGTTGAATAATGCTAGTTAGTATCTCTATCAGTAATCATTGTGAAATTCTTCATAATCACTGAGATGATAATTAAAATAGGCAGCTCATTAGTTTCTTGTGCTAGTCTTGGCCCTATGTCCCAAATTATCCTAATTTAACACTAGAATTCCTGAAGCCTACAAACAAACTCAAGCCAAGGCTCCTTATCTGCATGTGAGGTTCCTGGAGTTGTATAGAGTAAATAATACAGTATATCGTTATTTAGAATACATGCATTTCATGTGTTTTCCGTGTTTACAAAGATGTAGGTAAGTGTAGGATGAAAGGAAATGTGAGAAATGCTGAACACATACCTAAAACAGAAACTTTTTCCATGTTATACTAATAATGATGAAAGGTGTATAATGTGTGAAGACTTTAGTCCAAATATCAAATAAACACGTGTGCTTTTAGTCAAGATTATAACCAAAGAAGAAAAAGCATTCGATTTACATGTGGCTGTCAATGAGTTAAAAACTCAAGCTCAAATGTCAATCGACAGGGAGTTTACACATATTATTGAATGGTGCAGAGGTAAGAACTGCAGCCTTATAACCTAAAGGTCCCGGGTTGAAGACCGGGCACTCCGCATTTTGAGTAGTAAGCTGCTATTATTATTATTATTATTTCTACAATATAATAAAAACATACATTTGATTTGAGTCTATAACACCCAGTGTAAATTTTGGCTACTTGTAAAAGTTGACACTTGTTTTTTTATTATTCAGTTTTATTCTCTCGGTGACATTCATGTGGTACAACGAACTTGCCTCTCCCCCTCTGAGTTGATGGCATTTATCTCCATTCTTTTCACAAGAGCAGCACTGTGGCTGATGCCTGCTCAGAACTGTTTGTTGTACTGGGAATCAAAGATGCTATCAGACCGGACAAAGGCAGAACCATAACAGACAGCTTCTTCACAGCGCTTTCGCTGACTAATAGATTTGCTGCACTGCAACGCAACTGTGCTTGGCACCATAAGTAAAATGGGACTTCCACCTGCAGCTAAAGTCACTTCAGTACACAAGCAATTTGCTACGCTAGTGTTTAGATCTGACATCACAGTGCTGACGGTGTATGTACCCAAAAGAAAGAAGCCTTTGATTTCAGTCTGTAACAGCCGGTGTAAATTTTTACAACCTGTTAAAGATATCGCTGAAGGGATATAACCAGACACACAAACGCTGGTGAATCATGTCTTCTTAGTGTCTTGTTGTCACTTTAATTTTTTGTTGTTCAGTTTTGTTCTTGAATAAAAGCACATTTGTTTCTTTAAACCTTTGCGAAAGTGTTAATTTTATATTTCAGTAACCACATGAATGAGATCGAATCTGTCTCTGCCTCTCTCGCACACGCACATCATTATTTCAAAACGCTATGCCAGGTCTTGCCTGTACTCCACGTTATGGTGCATGCTGGTTAAGAAAATGTCAGTGACAGCAAAAGTAGCCTATGGTCTGAGATTCAGTTCCTGACATGAAGTCTCCCTGTGCAGAGTTTGCATTTTCACCTCCTCTGTGCTCCAATTTCTTCATGGTGAGTGTGCCATGCTCCTGGCTTCTAATAATGCTGGGTTGGGTTAGGTTAGATGAAATTCCACATGGGATTGATTAATAAAGTTTAAGTGCAGTTTTACAGCACCCCTGAACAAGGTATGTGGATTTGAACATTAATGGAATAATAATGGAGGAAGCCTGTTTAAATTTTTGTGAGTAATAAAAATCGGTCTTACAGAAGAGATGACTAAAGCTCATGTGAGCAACTTTTCCAGCAATTTTCAGTCGTAGCTTTCATTTACGTAATCTTAGTGAGTCAGAGGCAGTCATCAACAAACTTCTGTGAAGCCAGTCGGCTAACATGACAACCAGCGACTCACTATGGTAACATCTAACAGGTCTGGTTCTGCCTTTAGTCAGAGGGCCATGCTATGTGTGCAGGAGAGCTGTCAACAAATAAATGCTCATCTGAAAGTACAATGCAAATGTAGTAACAAGGAGTAAGGAGTATGAGTGGTTTGAACCTCACTGATAGAAGAGAAGCTTGTCTGACTCATGTCTTGTGTTTTACATAGTAAAACAGAATAGGAAAAAAAGAAAGGGTCAAGACTGCAGCTGCACTCACTGCATGTATTAACACTTTGTTCATTGCGAGCTCCATCAGACAGCATGCTATTAGATGTCAGAAAATGGGGCATGCACGACTGTGCTGAAAGATCAGTGCTTGATTGGTAATTCAGTCATGGGCTTTGACTTGCAGTTGTGAAATTTGACATGGTTTTGCAACGAGATCAGTGACTGCGTTTAGCAAACCTAACTCACACCCCATGAAAAAAAGTTGCATAGTGTGACATCGGCTTAACTGATTAATTTTAATTATAGGTAATTTCTAAAATGTCTGTCCTCAAAACTCTGCACAGTAGTAGTTATGAAAAAAGCAGAGAAATACAGTTAAAGCATATAAGTTACATTATTGGTACATACATGTTTAGCTCATGCAGTAACATGGTCAAACAAAAGGAAAAGATCATTTGATCATGTGTGACCATGTCATATTTTTTGGTATTAACTATTTCACCTTAAAATGCTCGGAATAGCTCTGTATATTTCATCTCAGATTTTCAGTTGGATTGAGAAGGAAGTGCAGAAGCCAGATTCATGGTCACATGATTGACTGACTTTCCAGACTTTGTGTCTTTAGTTGTTGTTCCAGTGAACAGTTCCACTGTTTATGTTGCACTCAATAAAATTACAAAATGAAAATAATATTCTTGGACTTTTGTTGCTACAAGCAGTGTTTCTCTGATAACTAGTGTCTTTTTTCCTTTCAGTGTTTGTGTTCCAAAACCACTAGCTCAGAAATGTAAGCAGAGTTCAACTTTAAATGGAACTTTTTGTGGAGCAGAATGTCATTTAGTTTCCTCAGCTACCTTCCTATGCTTCATACCAGTGTCAAAAAGCCAATCTTAAGAATCTGTAGTTAAAAATTCTATATTTGATTGGTATAACTCTTTTATTATGCAAGCCTTACTGGTATTTTTTAACCAGCATGTGAGTTTTATTGAAGACTAGTAGAATTAGGATGTTAAATGTAATTTATTTGTCACACCTTTTTAATTACCCAATTCTTGTTTGTAGTTTTATTCCACTATTTTTTTTTCTTTCTTCTTTTTCTACAGTGGTACGTCCAAGCAACTTGTGCCACTCAAGGCACTGGCTTATACGAAGGACTGGACTGGTTGTCCAATGAGCTGTCAAAACGCTAAGAGAAGATGTGAAAGGACAATCCAGAATGAGAGAGAACGAGTGTGTCTGAAAATTTTACCAACATTTAAACCCTGTTTCAAATGTCATTGTCTGTCTGGTAGAACTTGAAGTTATGGACTTTAAATCTGCTTTTGAGATTTTTTTTTTCTTTTTGTTTTTTCTCCCCTTCATTTTTACCTTCATTGTAATAATGAAAGTCATGTTGTTTTTCCCCCATCATCCCTTCTTACACCCCTTATTCATTGCAGCAGAGTAAATTTTTCATTTGCATGTTTTTAAATAAAATGGATAAAAAGTTTAAAAAAAAAAAAATAAAAAAATAAGAAAAAGCAGTGTGGCATTATCAAATTTGCAGTCATTAGCTCAGTGGAATGTATTGGATGCCGACATAGACATAAAGCCCTAAATAGCATATATTCATACATATGTGTGTGAAGTTTTTTTATTTATATATACATATATTTAGAAAAATAAACCCCAAGAGATCTTATGATTTTTGTAAATTCTTCTACTTCAGTTTGAAACACTGCATGTAAACATTTTCATGATCAAGTTATTATTGCTAATGGATTAAAACAAATCACTCTGCTCTGAACCAATTTAGTGAGAATATGGTTTCACATAGTCTTTATTTAATGCACTGTAAATATTATTTGATAGTTAGGACCAGTCATATTGTTCCAAATCAAGTCCAAAAAGACTAAGTTATCAGTTATTTTGATTAAAGGTGCTGTAGTAGAAGAAAATGGTGGTATAGGCTATAACCAGGATTTTGACATTTTAGAAATTGCTTAAATTACTGGAATATTTAATATAGATTTATAAATAGAAAATCAGTATAAGTCAATGGCCAGTGCTGAGTATTTATGTAACATTTTTATTTGCAGCAATGTTTGCTTTACAACACCTTGAAATAGTCACGTAGCCATTAATTGAGTGAACCATACCGTAAAGTTTGTCTGAACTAGTGTGAAAGTGTGTTTGTTTTATTTTTATTTTTTTAAATAAATATATCCAGCAAGCATTGCAAAAATCAAGCCTCAATGAGCTTACATAGCTGTAAATGTTGTTTTTGAGGCTGAATGATAAAACTAATATATAACAACTGATAGCAACCATGTGCCCCCAAAGCCATACGATAACATGGCAAAGCCCTGTAACTAAAATATGATTACTGATTTTAGAGTATTTTTAGTTTTTCTTGAATTGTTTTTTTCTTTTTATCCCGTCTGTTCAAATTCAGAGTTTATAGCAGAGGCACATTAATAATGCAGCAATATAAATGTGGTACAAGAAGAAACTGAGCCGTATTTATGTATAAAAAGTAAAGGAGATCAATGATAATCTTGTGTCCTGAGAAGCAAGAAAATGTACTTTCCTGTCCCATCACTATATACTGAAAGAATCGTCATTTGCTTTTCCTTATATTTAAAACCAAGTCTACTTTATCAGAAATTTAACTTTTTCAAATACATGTTAAATTGCTGTAACTTTAGTTTTTCTCCCAGACTTAAACACATTTTTTGGAACCATCTTTTGAGAATATGGATTTAGGTTGAAAGGGGTGATTAGAATGTTTTGTAGTAAAACATAGAAGATGGCAAACAGTTCAGTTTTCAGAATGTTTTGACACTTAAACACACACAACCTTGAGCAAATTAAATATGGAACAGGGATTTCTCAAAATGTATTGGGTTAGTCCTTATGTTTTCCTGACACAGTAACACTCCCTTCCATATGTAGAATTATTTCAAAGAAGACACTTATGTACCTTTGCGCCTTCTCATTTTTGAAACTTATTTAGGATATACAAAGAATAAACGTCAAGTTCTTTGTGAGTTCATGTAGCTTTACATCATATACGTGTTACTGAAATTGTGCATTAAGTAAAATGAGAAAGTCCTTAATTTTAGTTAAATGTAATTTTTTTTATTTTATTTATATTGTGAAACCTGCACTCTTTGACCTCGTATGTTCAAGTTAACAAGTGTTAGTAGTTCTGGTTGACCAGCTCAGAATGATCAGCAGTAGGAGCTATACCTTTGCCACCTTGCAGACATAGTGCTTATTTCAGAATATTTTAATCACAGTTTCCTTAAATTGACAGTATGTTACTGATAGAGCTATCATGACTTTTCAAAGAATATGCATGTAAGTTAATTTTTTTTTTTCTGTCTGTTTGGTTGTGGGGACTGTAAACAGTAGAATATGAGTAAATTGTTATATTAAAAAATCATTTGGACTAATTCTATGAAATGTTTCTGATTAGTTGTAAAGCACTTGACAGACCTACATAGACAGTGCGTAGAAGCAATTTAAAAGAGCCAGCTACAATATCTAGTGGCCATTCTGATCAAATATCTTGGTCTCACAAATCCAGTCAGTTGCACAATCTTTATGGTAGTGTACGTGAGGGATGTTGACACTCTGGTTTGTAGTTAAAATAAAGTGTGTTTTTTACTGGTAATATTTGAGTGTCTATGTACATATGTTTAAGTACTCATTTTAAAACTGTTTACAGTATTTACTTTTCTGGAATTATTACAACCATATTTGTCTTTCTTTCTCTCTCTCTGGACCAAAACTGTAATGTGTAAAAAGCTATGTTACGTGTTGATGGTTTCTCATTGATAATTTTGTCATTGTCCTATTGAAAATATCAACAAAATAGACCAGATTATTTTTTTACCCTTCACATACATTAAGGTATACAAGAAATCATCTATCTTCATTTATTGGTTCTTGGCCATGCAAATTAATTTTTTTTCAGCCGTAAGGTGAAGTTTTCAAAATATAAGGATTTTATATATGATTTAATTAACATTCTTAAGTGTACTCTAAAATAAGGGGCACTGGAATTAAACGTAGTTATGTCTAATTTGATTATGTTTGATTGCATTACAATAACCAGTTCATTCCACTATTTGTTTTATTTTGCACAACGTAAATGACCTACATTTACAAAAAAACAAATGTTGTTCAGTAATATTCATGTATTTCTCAGACAAAATATTGTACCTTTTCCTTGTTATTGTACTGTTTGGGCTTTGGATTTGGTTTTAATATGTGGATTAGTTGTTTTTCTTTTACAAAGAGAACATCATTGTTAAACATGTTTATGCTGTTTTATGGCCCACTGCTTTAAATCTTAATAAAAATAAAGACCTTTTCAGGAGTCGTTTTTTTTTTCTCTTAATTTTTATTAAATGATTAATGGCTTTTGATTAAATAATTTAAAGCCATTAAAGCTATTTCATGTTTTGGTGTTGTGATATTTTCAACAAAAGCCCTAAGAAGCTTGATTCAGATTGCCACTGCTAGACTTCGTTAATTTTCATTCTGCAGTTATTTCTG
Organism: Erpetoichthys calabaricus; assembly: GCF_900747795.2. Taxonomy (NCBI): domain Eukaryota; kingdom Metazoa; phylum Chordata; class Cladistia; order Polypteriformes; family Polypteridae; genus Erpetoichthys; species Erpetoichthys calabaricus. The sequence goes on along the minus strand of NC_041394.2, from coordinate 277,015,242 downwards.
TTATCTTGGTTGTTCAGTGTAGTTATTATATTACAACAATTATTAATTTTAAAACAATCTTAAGTTAATATTAAACAAGCCATGCAAGCTGACTTTTTCATGGGAGTTGAAGTCTTCTTGCCAGCGCTGCCTCAGATTCATCATACAGTACTAATGGACCATACCTAAAGAGCCCTGAGAAAATCCTCCAAAACACAAAAACGATAAACTGGGAACAAGATGCAACTAGTCTCATGCTATTACCAATTTAGGATCTGTTCCAGAAAGCAAGATTAGATCATCGTAGACCTCAGAACAATTTCTGGCTAGTTTAGCGTGGTTTTGCAAAAGCAGGTTAGCTAGTGCCAGAATGCCGGATTTCAGTTGGCTCATACAGTCCTGAATAGGTTGATCCAGATTAACATGCATTTTTGGCAAAATTTACAAGCCCTTATGGGTCGCTTGCTGAACAGCCAATCAACTATGGTCCACGAGTCAGAGGTGACATTTACACTTCCATATTTTCATTTAAAAATGGAGTTGTTATACAAAAACAATCTCAATCCACCCTGCAGTTTTTGCATTGTTTACAAAAGGATCCCTATCCGTACCGAAATGCCTAAAAACACATAACATAATCCTTTTGCAGTGGGCAAGTATGCATTGGTGGCAAAATCCTTGAAGGGACTGTGTGTAGTGAAACATTTAGAGGCCTATGAAAACCGGATTCCCTTGTGCTTTATGTGCTATCAAAACTATCGGTGCACACAGGACTCTTGATAGTGTGTTCACAGCATAGAAACTAAAGACAGCTTAATGAGCCAGAGTGAATTGCCCCCAGGTCATGTTAATGTGCTTATTTCAGTATAAAGTAACAGTCTTTCAAACTGGTGATGGTTGTCTTGTTATTAAATAAAAACAAAGCAAAAGTTAAAAGCGACAGTAAGTTTAGCATCCTATTCATTTCCACAATAATTGATTATAAGCAATAGAGGAAATGTGTTGTGTGTCTGTAGCTTAGCCTTACTGCATTATGCTTTTGTGTCTCTGTCCTGCAGTATTCTTGTAAGCTCGGCTGCATTCTACAACTGTACCCTTTATTAAGCACTTTGTTATTAATTTTGTTGCTGAATGCACTTCTCTTTACTGAATAGATTAATTTTAGGTAATAAATGTTAATTGGAGGTTGTCAACCGTTACATTGATTTTCACAGGGCTATGAATTTTTCACTACAATGATCACGCCACTGACCTTTGGATTTATTGTAAAACTGTAGAGGCTGGTAAGTAATTTGCTTTTTACCCATGTATGCAGTAGTGATATTGTACAAAACTCGATGTGTACAGGTAAGCAGAACAACAAACTGCATAGAAAGCAACGTTTTAATACTTTGCTATGGTGGAAATTTTTTTTTTTTTTTTCCTGGAAAAGGTGACCTGTCAGGGAATTAGCCATTGTAATGAGCAAGATCAAATCAGGGAAGAGCCACAAAATAAGTACAAACCAATCGGAGTGTGATTAGAATATCTTTTTTGGAAAATACTGTTTTGTTTATGCCTGTCCACAGAAAAATGCTGGCATTATGTTTTCAGAAGTATACAGCTCTGGAGACTGTTTTTAAAAGTCTTTTTCAGAGGACAAAAATGATGGGATAATTGTGCACAACAAAGAAAATGTATTAGTGTGGACAGGGCCTGAGAAACTGTGGAAACAGCCTTCATGCCATCAAAGCTAGAGGGTGCTGATGGCAGTGCATGAAGATTATCGGCAAATCTGACAAAAGAGCAGCAGATAAGGAAACGGAAATGACGTGGAAGAATATCGCCAAAAGAATGAATGAACAATTCATCAATGAAATCCATGTAAACTTTATGTGGTAATTTGTTGCATTGTGCAAAATGTTCCTTACAATATTGCTCTCCTAGGAATGTCACATGCCTGTGCTGTTTTATTTTTAGCAATTTTATTGTTGAAAAAGTGTAAGTAAGCTAAATCAGCATAAATAGAGTGGTTCTAGTCATTACTAAAAGAGATCTCAAATGCTATCTTGTCTGCAGTGATGCCTGTATTGTCCTGTAATTACATGACAAAAAGAAACCAAAGGTTTATTACTTTCATAGACAAATCTGCTACACCGCATCCACTCTTTGAATGGCAGTTTACCCTGTTCAAACCTGATACCTTGAGTTTTAGATTTCAACATTTGTACAAAATTACTGTATGTGTGTGACATATTTTAAGCATGGATAAAAAGACATTTGATTGATATTTGTAGTAATAATTTGGTATATATACAATACTTGTGCTTCACCCATAAAAGCCATCAGCCAGATGAAGTACAGTACAATGCAGATGTCCTATTGTTGCCTTATTCCATTACAGAACCCCAAATCAGAACTGCATTGAGTATGGGAATCTGCTGAAGAGGAGAGTGTTTAGAGGTTTTTCTTTAAAAGGCGAGGGGCTATGTGGAAGTGATGAAGGAGGGCAACTAGTTCCACTGACAAGATTATCATGTTGCTTAATCTGTCAGATATGGTCTGATCTTGTGGACATTGTATAGAGTGAACATGCAAGAGTGAAAGATAGCTGGTCATTGATCAGCACCCCAAGGCTATGTAGTGACTTTGCAGCTGATAGCAATAGTGAGCCAAGCTAAACAGAGATGGGGTGCTGAACAGACAGACAAGCTTGGAAACAAGAAGGTATGTCTTTGCTAGGGTGAGCTGATGTTCCTTCATCCAGTTTGCAGTACTAGTGAGGCATACAGAGATTCTAGATGTTCCCTCCAGAGGGTCGCATGGATTTGACAGGTACAACTGTGTATCACAAGTATAGCACTGATAAGAAAAGTCATGAGCCTTGATAATAGGACCTAGTGAGGAGGTATACAGAACGAGAACTGAAATTAAGGCTAACAGAGAAACTAAAACTAAATAAAAATAAAAATTAGTGATATTTGAACGAACTAAAATTGAGTAAAAAAGAAAATACAAAACCGCAATAGCATTTCCCTTGAGTCTGGTTCAGTTGTGCAGGGGGGTTGTTTGTAGGTCGCCCTGAGATTTCAGTTATATTGCACCATTTACTATGTGGTGATCTTGTAACTTGGGCTTACTATAGTCACGTGCTGCAACTTCTGTAAAGGACTGTTGTTTGTTTGTTGAGCTCGTCGGGTTGTAGCAGTAAGCCCTTGTGGTTGACGATGCCGAGTTTTGCACAGATGTTTGTAGGCAGAAAGTGAGAAAGTAACGTGTGGAAATATTTTAATTACAGCGCAGATGATAATAAAAGCAAATGTGGCATGCGAAAATGAGAAAAGATTCATGGAGTTTCAGTGCAGGACCAGCTGGATCAGTACTTAGTGGAAGTCTAGCACTTCTCTGGCACTAGGACTGCACTTCATACAGGGACATGTGGTCTCACCTGTCATGAGAACTAAAAAAAAAAAAAAAAAAACTATTAATAACATAAAATATATTTGTCCACTGGCCTGTACTATAAATTTGTTTTCTGTATGATTCCAATAATTTTGATCATTTTTATAGTCAAAATCACTGAATTTGCACATTTCCTGATATATGAGGGCAATCCCAAAAGTAAGGTCTCCAAAGCGGTGGGGACGTAGAGAAACTGTTCGTACGGCTGTTGACCACACTGTTGTGATTGGTGTTTCCTCCACTCCCAAACAAGCATGCGCGGCTTCGCTGGGATGCTCAGTCTTGGCTTGGCAGCCCTTGAAAATGGAGCTCCCGTTAAACGCTACCGCCAAGTGTGAAGTTCGCGCAGTTACTCAATTTTTGAACGCAAAAGGCATTAAACCGGTTGAAATTCATCGCCAATTGCCGGAAGTGTATGGACAGTTGTGCATGGATGTCAAAAACATTCGCAAGTGGTGTAGAGAGTTTACAGCCAGTCGTACTGAAATTCACGACGAACAAAGGAGCGGGAGCCCGTCAATTTCTGACGAGACAGTCGCGAAGGTTGAGGAAAACATGCGTAAAGATCGGCGGATCACTCTGGATGCTCTCTGCACCCAATGACTACCACCTGTTCCCTAAGTTGAAAGAACATTTGTCCGGAAAGGCGATTCTGCTCCGACGAAGAGTTGAAAGATGAGGTTCAATGCTTCCTGAAGGACATGGTGGTGAGCTGGTATGACATGGGCATTCTAAAACTACCACAGCGTTTACAAAAATGCATCAACCGAAATGGCGATTATGTAGAAAAATAATTATTTAACCTTTAAAATGATGTTAATATTATAGAAAATAAATGGTTGTTTGTATTTCTAAAAAATAGGAGATCTTATTTTTGGGATTGCCCTCGTAAATACAAATACAAATAACTACAAATATAGGGGGGAAATGCGAGGTGTGGCAGCAACGAGCCAAGCCTCCCCTCGAACTGCGCTGTCCCTCACACACTGGGTTAATGCATGCTGTCTCTCTGTATGTCACCAATATAATGTTTGCACACACGTTTATTATACACCCCAACTTTCCACAGTATGACTAATATCTTTAATGAATGTGTTTGACATATTTAGTCTTCTGATCGGACATAAAACCGCAGTGAAATGGCACAAGGCGAGGCAGACAGTACCGTGCTGCCCTGAAGGGGCGGATGTGAGGTGCTTGTTGCTGCTGTTCTTCTACGCAGAGGCTCAATGCGCCAATAAGTTAGTGATATAAGAAAGTTAAGTGCACTACAGCGGTCTGTTTATTTTTATTTTTTATTCTGACTGACTTTTCAAAATGGAAGATTAAGTCTTTTAAAACTAAAGGAAAAAAAGTAGGACTTTTACAAGAAACTGAAGGAGATTTTCGTGGAGCATGAACTTCATTTACAAATAAAGGTAAGACCATAAACGTTTTTCAATTTCATAAAAAAAAAAAAAATTGGGATCAGACTAAGAAAAAAAAAAATCCAATATTTAAAAACTACACTTTGACCTTAAATAAAATATTCTTTTGTTTTTCTTGTTATCCTTTTGTTGAATTGTCTGTAGTAAAATTGATTAAAGCATCAGAATTAAAAGCTTTTAAAAACAACTAAATATTTCAACTAAGGTCAAAATTGAAATTGTTTTTTTTTTACACCACTCTATACTTTCATTTGTATTGAATAAGTATGAATTGTGAAATCGCAACGGCAAATTTAGAACATATGGAGTGTGCAGAGCAAATGCGTTATCTTCGCTGTCTCTCGCCACTATAAATGTAACATTCTTAGCCAAACATGTACCTTACCTATGTGTGTGTCAAGAATGCTGATGCGATATGAAACATAACCAGTAGTCAATGTGCATGCTGCCAAATTGAAAAGTGAATAAGCTACTCTTTTGGGTTCATATGTTTGAAAATCTGACTCTGAAGGAGTCAGTGCCTCACCAGTCATGAACCTCACCGCACGTCACTGCTTCAGTACTGGCAGCAGAAATCGGCAACATACAGTCTGCTGGTGCCAGTGGCCGAGAATCTTGTCTGTGCACCTGCATTACAGGCACTCGTGGAGAGAATATTTTCACCGCGTGGCTATCTGTGCAATGGACGTCGTTGCAACATAAACAAATCAAAGCTTAACAGCAACGTGCTTGCACAGACTGGTTTCTTGGGTTGAAACATTTAATCTTGCTGACTGTACTCATTAGGCCACTTAATCTGTTTGATCATTGATAGTCATGCTGTGTTTAACAGCATTATGAACTGTGAGAGTATTTTGTTGACTGAAACATAACTTGCATTGAAATATGTGTAGGCCAGCATTTGTGGTCTTGTAACGGAAAAAAAAAAAAATTGTACTAATATTATGTAAAAAAGCCAGAACTAAATAAAATAAAAACTAAAATTTTAAACACAGAACTAAATAAAAATGGTTGACTCCACTGAAAACTAGAATGAAATAAAAATTAATTTTATAAAATAAAATAAAAACTAAAACTACAATTAATGTTACAACTGAAATATCACTGGTGCTTACCTGGACACACAGTAGGTATGACTCAAACCACCTGCAGTAAATCCCAGTGTTGACAAGGTCTTAGAGGTTGGCTTGATGGTTGACCATGTTAGAACCATAGGAGAGATCTAACAGGATAAGCACAGATAACATGTTGGTAGCTCTAACCTGCTGTAATGTGTCAACAGTGTTAAGCAGAGCCATTTTCAGTGGAATGCCCTTCTTCAATCCTGACTGATTAGGATCAAGCTGATTGTTCTTTAGAAGAAAAGAAGAGACTAGTTTAGAAACCACACATTCCAGTGTTTTGGATTGAAAGGAAATGAATGATATTGGTTTGTAATTACTTGCTTGAGATGGGTTAAGAGTGGGCTTCTTGAGAAGAGGTGTTATTAGGGCTTTTGTTCGGTGAGATGTTACACGATGTGTGTAATTGCAAAAATGAGGGAGGGAGAGCCCTAAGGAAATGTGAAGGGATAGGATCAAGTGGACAGGTAGTGCCGTGACTAGAGAGGAGATTGGAAACATCAGTGATAGAGAAAGAGGAGAAAGTATTTGTGTGATCAAGACGGAGCAGACTGGCTAGAAGGGGTGATGAAAACCATCTGCTGATGACACACAATGTTTCCTGACAGAAGGTTTCAAAATCATCAAGAAGATTGAGGAGGGAAGTAAAAGCAGAAAACAATTCACAAGTATCAGAAGTGTTGCTGTTTTGAAAGAAACTTACCTTAACATTGATAGTAGCAGAAAAGAGCGAGATAGAAGAGACTGATACTGATCCAGATCAGCCTGGGCCTTTGTCTTTCTACATTTACTTTCAGTGGTTTTACGTTCTGTCTGTAGACTGTGTAGAGCTTCAGAAAGCCATGGGCAGGTGGGTTTTTTTATGTGTGGGCTTAATAGAGAGAGGAAACACAGTATTTGATTTTGGGTCAAGTTTGTTGCCCATTTTCAATATATAACATCAGGCTTAGGCCGGGTTCAGGTTTTTTTTTTTTTTCTTTTAACAGGCCCCCTCACTTTTTTCATTTTTGCTCTGTAATTTCACATGAGCTGAATTTGAGGATGTTGTTACAAAAAAAGTCATCTGGTTAACTGATCAAGGACCAAACATCATTTCCACACTTGCACCCTATCATCGCCTGAACTGGCAGGTCCATACATACAACACCATTCTCAAGCATGCACTAGATGTTAACAAGTTTTAAGGTATTGTCCCAGAAATTGCAGAAACATTAGTAGCAGAGAAGGCATTAGTGAAACACGTGAACCAAACAGGTCTAAGTTAGCCAGAGGACAAAAACAGGCAGATGTCAGCCACCAGATTTAGTACAGTTTTTCTCACCTTGCAGTCCATCAAGGGTCTGTACATCGAGCTTTGACAAAAGCTTGAAACCCAAAGAATTGATAACATAGCCCTGGATGTCCTAGACTTCCTTTTAGAATTTCTTCACCAATTCTGGCAGGCTCAGAGGGAAATGGAAGGCGAGTCGTACCCTACAATTGATATGGTCGTATTATGGAATAAGTGTCTTAAACGCCGCTGTAGACTTGTGGGTACAGGCAGCCCACATCAAGCAATAATCCACAAAATACATCTAGAATGAATAAACAAAAAGGTAAAGATAGAGCCATCACACAAATTTACTATATTCATATGGCCTAAATTCTGACAGTTATGCATGTTTCTCAGTACAACAACAACATTTATTTATATAGCACATTTCATACAAAAAGTAGCTCAAAGTGCTTTACATAATGAAGAAAAGAAAAATAAAAGACAAGAAATTAAAATAAGACAACATTAGTTAACATAGAAAAGGAGTAAAGTCCGATGGCCAGGGTGGACAGAAAAAACAAAAAAAAAACTCCAAACGGCTGGAGAAAAAAATAAAATCTGAAGGAGTCCCAGGCCCCGAGACCACCCAGTCTCCTCTGGGCATTCTACCTAACATAAATGAAATAGTCCTTTTTGTAGTTAGGGTTCTCACGGAGTCACTTGATGCTGATGGTCATACAGACTTCTGGCTTTTAATCCATCCATCACTGTTGGAACATCATGGTACTTTGAGTAGATGGTGGTGGTGCAAGCCACCACCAAAAGGACACCGGAAAAGGAAACAGAAGAGAGAGTAGGGGTTAGTACAGATTTTAGAGCCACCATGAATAGTTATTATAATGAATTGGATATACAGAGTATCAGGATTTAAATTACAGTGAAGTTATGAGAAGGCCATGTTAAAATAATGTGTTTTCAGCAGTTTTTAAAGTGCTCCACTGTATTAGCCTGGCGAATTCCTATTGGCAGGCTATTCCAGATCTTAGGTGCATAACAGCAGAAGGCCGCCTCACCACTTCTTTTAAGTTTTGCTCTTGGAATTCTAAGCAGACACTCATTTGAGGATCTGAGGTTACGATTTGGAATATAAGATGTCAGACATTCCGATATATAAGATGGGGCGAGATTATTTAAGGCTTTATAAACCATAAGCAGAATTTTAAAGTCAATCCTGAATGACACAGGTAACCAGTGTAGTGACATCAAAACTGGAGAAATGTGCTCAGATTTTCTTTTCCTGGTTAGGATTCTAGCAGCTGCATTCTGCACTAGTTGCAAACGATTTATGTCTTTTTTGGGTAGTCCTGAGAGGAGTGCGTTACAGTAATCTAGTCGACTGAAAACAAAAGCGTGAACTAATTTCTCAGCATCTTTCAATGATATAAGAGGTCTAACTTTTGCTATGTTTCTTAAGTGAAAAAATGCTGTCCTAGTGATCTGATTAATATGCGATTTAAAATTTAAATTACAGTCAGCAGTTACCCCTAAGCTTTTTACATCCACCTTGACTTTTAATCCTAATGTATCCAGTTTACTTCTAATAGCCTCATTGTATCCATTATTGCCAATCACTAAGATTTCAGTTTTCTCTGTATTTAACTTGAGAAAGTTACTATTCATCCATTCTGAGATACAAGTCAGACATTGTGCTAGTGAATCAAGAGAATCGGGGTCATCAGGTGCTATTGATAGGTACAGCTGTGTGTCATCAGCATAGCTGTGGTAGCTCACGTTGTGCTCTAAGATAATCTGACCTAACGGAAGCATGTAGATTGAGAAGAGCAGCAGACCCAGGATAGAGCCTTGTGGAACACCATATAGAATATCATGTGTCGTTGAATTGTAATTACCACAACTAACAAAGAATTTTCTCCCTGCCAGGTAGGATTCAAACCAATTTAAGACACTGCCAGAGAGGCCCACCTATTGACTAAGGCGATTTCTAGGAATATTATGATCAATGGTGTCAAATGCGGCACTCAGATCTAAGAGGATGAGAACAGATAAATAGCCTCTGTCTGCATTTACCCACAAGTCATTTACTACTTTAATAGAGTGCAGTTTCTGTGCTGTGATTTGTTGTAAAACCTGACTGAAATTTATCAAGAACTAGCAAAATACTCGCGCTTCGCAGCAGAGAAGTAGTGTGTTAAAGAGGTTATGTAAACATATATATACTGTACATATACATATATACATATATAAACATATCTACATATACACATATCTACACATATATATATATATATATATATATATATATACATATACACATCCACATATATATACATACTAGCAAAATACCCGCGCTTTGCAGCGGAGAAGTAGTGTGTTAAAGAGGTTATGTAAACATATATATACATAAACATATATACTTATATATACATATCTACATATACACATATCTACATATATACATATATATATACATATACACATCCACATATATATACATATACAGTATCAACATATATATACATATACATACATACATACATACATACATACACACACACACACACACATATATATATATATATATATATATATATATATATACACATACAGACAGACACATATATATACATATTTTCATATCTACATATATATACACATATATAAATATCTACATACATACACATCTATCTATCTATCTATCTATCTATCTATCTATCTATCTATCTATCTATCTATCTATCTATCTATATACATCCCCGTGCTTTGCAGCGGCAAAGTACTGCTTTTAAATTTTTATTAAGAAGAAAACCTTTTTAAATTGAGTGAAAATCTACCAATAACAATTTGTTAAGGATCTGTTTTTTTGTGAAGCTGACTTCACACAGCCTCTCCGCTGTTTTATAAACGAATGTCATATAAGGTCTTCCTTTTTCGTTGCTTTGCCAACGGAAGCAGCCTTTTTATTTAATCCTGTTTTTACGATTGTTCTGTTTGTATATCACGTTGTCAGTTCAGCACTCCGGTTGTAATATGACCAAGCTGTGCAAGCACACTCTTGAGAATGCAACGTATAGTTGTACAGGAGAAAAGCAATCTTGCCTCAAATCAATGGCAACCTTTTGTAGGTCTATGAACTTAATTTAAACTTTAGGTTTACATGGTGCTTTGTTTCCGAAGTACCTGCACTCGTGAATATGTCTGTATGCGTCAGTCGCTTCATATTCTTTTCCTACATTATCAATTGTGTAATGTGTTTTTTGAACAGGTTTGATTCATCGAAGTGATCACTTGTGCTGCGTTCAGTCAGTTCACGTGAGCCGCTCTCTTGTGTGATGTTGTGATGTCCACGGCTTTATTTAATGTTAGCTAAGACCCGGCACTTAAAAGTTTCTCGCTACAGCAATTTTAACTCCGTTACAAAGTGATCCAAAGTCTCGTTTATACCTCGTGTCTTCTCATTAAACTTGTATGTCGCGAATATGGTATTGCAAACGGTAGCGGGAGCGTTTCTATAAACTTAATTTAAACTTACGGTTTACACCGTGCTTTGTTTCCGCAGTAGCTGCACTTATCAATATGCTTGTATGCATCACTTGCTCGCTTCTTATTGTTTCGCTGCCTTCTCAATTGTGTAATGAATGTTTTCTTCAGCGCTCTTTGGGGCTCTTCCTTGTTTTGTACATACTGCGTTCACAGTCAGTTCACGTGATTACGTGGGAGGCATGATGACGCGATACGCAACTCTGCCTCCCACGGCCATCGAGCTGCAGTCTATTATAGTATATAGACAAAAAAGAGGTTCCAGTTATGACCGTTACGCGTAGAATTTCGAAATGAAACTTCTATTACAGTATATGGACAAAAAAGAGGTTCCAGTTATGACCATTACGCGTAGAATTTCGAAATGAAACCTGCCTAACTTTTGTAAGTAAGCTGTAAGGAATGAGCCTGCCAAATTTCAGCCTTCCACCTACACGGGAAGTTGGAGAATTAGTGATGAGTGAGTCAGTCAGTCGGTCAGTGAGTGAGTGAGTGAGTCAGTGAGGGCTTTGCCTTTTATTAGTATAGATAGCATGTTTATTGAGGTGGTCATTTAACTGTATAATGACTGCCTTCTCTAGAATTTTACTTAAGAAAGGCAGGTTAGAGATGGGTCTAAAATTTTCAAGAGCCGAGGGGTCGAGATTATTTTTCTTAAGTAGGGGTTTAACTACAGCAGTCTTAAGACAGTCTGGGAAGACCCCCGTATCTAATGACGAATTTACTATGTCAAGAACATTATCAATTAGCACGCCCGATACTTCTTTGAAAAAATTTGTTGGTATTGGGTCAAGGATGCAGGTGAGAAATTATTTTATGTAAATCAGGTAAATCTATCCTAGTGAAAGAGTTTAGTTTGTTTATAACGGAATACTGGGGTTTAGGAGGATCCTTAGTGTTGGGGAGATATACCATGTTATTTCTAATATCATTAATTTTTTGATTGAAAAATACAGCAATAGCCTCACAGGTTTTACTGGAAGTACTTAGGAGGCATTCCTTTGAGTTACCTGGGTTTAACAGACAATCAATCGTCGAGAATAAGACTCTGGGATTACTAGCATTGTTATTTATAATCTTAGAGAAATAACAGCGCCTCTCAAGACGGACTGTGTTATTGTATTCTGTTATTTTAACTTTTAATATTTCATAATGGATAGTTAGTTTAGTCTTCCTCCATTTACACTCAGCTCTACGGCATGCTCTCTTTAAATCAGACACTCTTTGTGTCTTCCATGGTATAACAATGCTAGCAGATTTTTTAACTGTCTTTTCAGGTGCAACTATGTCAACAGCAGCGGTCACTTTAGTATTAAATCTTTCCACCTTACTATTTACATTATCCTCGCTATTATAGTTGGCACTATAAACGAAAGAGAAAGAACGAAAGAAAGAGAAGATATTCATCAAGAGACCAGGCGTCTGATAGCCTACCTCACATCAGGTGAAGAACCACTTAGTGAGTTTGCAACCAAGAGATGAACAACTGTAGTGACGGAGTTTGAGGAATGGATGAATGTACTCATGAACAGGGCCATCTTAACACATTGGCATGCTGGGTGGTTGCCCGGGGGCCCCACGAGCATAGGAGCCCTGTGCTAATCTATGTATGTTGTGATTTGCTGAGTGGTTGTATAGGTAGGGGCCCCAGTGCACTGCTTTGCCATGTGACCTATAATGCTGCTAAGATGATGACGTTCAAGACTACACAAAGTGTAATCCCACTGTGGAAGATGAGAAGAATGTAGTGGGTTGGTGGAAAAGCCATAGGGCTTCTTTCCCTCTGTTTGCTAGACTTACCCGCAGTGTGTTCAGCATCCCTGCAAGAAGCAGCAGCAGTAAGCAGAATTTCACACAACAATTAGAATGATAGACAAGAAGAAAACCATCCATGGTGGATGCAGTTCTGTTTCTGCACAACTCCTATTAAATTAATGACTTCATCGTGACTGTAAATAGTTCTGAGATTGCCCAACAGTTTTGTTCATTTGGAAGACCAACAAAAGTTCCCAGTTCACTCTGAGCGATAACCGGTAGACAAATAGCTTATACAGTAATTATCCTTATGCAATACTGCACATTGTAAAACTGTGCAAGTAAGGTGATAAAGTGCTTATCTTATATATAAACATCTACGTGTGGAGGTGTGTGTGTCTGTCCGTCCTGGAAGTGAGAGGTGAAGTCGGGGTAAGGGCTCCACCTCTGAGGATACACAAGAGAGGCCAGCACATTGGCAAAACGAAACCTCCGAAGAGTCACTCGCTTAGCGGCTAATACAGAAGCAAGGCGAGCACATTGGCAAAATGGTATCCCTTTTACTTTTCCTCCTGCCGCTAATACACAAGCGAGGCGAGCACACTGGCAAAAGAAAACCTCCAAAGAAAGACAGTCGCTTAGTCGCTAATGCACAAGTGATGCGAGCATGTCGGCAAAACGAATCCTCCTAGGAGAGAAATGCCCAGAGTAGTTCCTTTCAATTACCTGACATTTCTACATTGCAATTTTTTACAGCATGGGCTTACACAGCTAATTTTAAATATTCCTTTAAATATTCTAAAGCAACAAGTGCACTTTTTGCTTTTTGTGGGGCCAACTGCCTTGGCTTAACCGCTATTCTAAGTGCACAGTATTTTTATTTACTGAGCTTATTGAGTTATGCAAAGTAAATCGGGGTCAGTTAGAATGTTATGATGTTGGGTTCAGGCTTCAGACTTGCTAGCTCCAGTCAGGCAGGGCCGGGTCCCTGGGTCCAGACCCAGATCTCACGCCTGTGCAGACTTCAACACATTATCAAGACAAGAGGACAAAACTGAGCATACGGTGACAGTAGCAGCATTTGTGTCAAGAGAGGAGAACTGGTCAGGAGGAGAATAGGGAAGAGAAGTAGGTGGCAATGATGGAGTGGAGGTGACATCATGGTAGGACACAGTGGAAAGAATGGCAGTGGAAAAAGAGAGAGGGAACAGAGAGAACTAAATGAACTAAAAGTGATTGGATGTATGTAGTGGAGAGACAGTAGCATTAGTGGGTATGCAGTTTTGTAAGAGAAAGACTTCCAGCAATTTACTAGCTTAGTGAGCTGGTGGGGTATGAAGCTGGGTCAAATTGAAAGAAGAATGAAAAGAAAAATTTGTAGAAGAAGGACTGTCCAGGTGAATGTTCAGAGGATTAAAATAAGTGGATTGCCACCATCTGGAGCAGAGGAGAGTAGCACACCCAGCTTGTCGAGGACGTTCTTTAGCAGATATCAAGGGCGGTAAAAAACAACAAATATTAATGTTAATAGGGTAGAAGATAGTGATTGTGAGATATTCTAAAGGTGATGTACTGTACTTGCAAATAGTGAATCTCCTGTTGTTAGAGACTAGTGTATCTGTCCCTCCACCTCTCCCTTTGGACCGACATAATAACCAAGAAGATGCCCCAGCCAGGTATGTACTAACCCTATGTGAGACTCCTGATTTGTTTGCTAGTCTCTGCCTTCTTTCTTGAATTGTCCTGATTTAAAGGTTACATCCCCCTTCATTGCTAGATAGGCCTCTGTCCCTCAAACGTCTAGCCCAGTCCAAACTATGAAGCGTTTTCTGCATTTAACTACAATATTTTTTGCAAACTCAGTAATGGGTACTTGACTTTGAGTGATTTATAAAACGACGTCAATGTTTATAACATTGATTTCTTAGCGGTTCAAAGGGCTAGTTAGGACATCACAGATCCCTCAGGACCCATCGTATTTTACATTTTTGTTCAGAAATCTGAGGTGAATTATAAGATTGACCTATAGATTGATGCAGCTGAGATAGAACTATGGACATTTTATCACATTTTTGAAAAATTCACTCTTGAGTAGGTTTAGGTTGTGCAGCCACAGCCATCTCAGCCTTATGGAAGACAAACTCATGTGATTGGAAGTGACCTGATCAACAGAAACTTCTATGATGGAATGCAAGTGTTCCTCAACTGTTAAAGGCTTTCAAAGTTTGTTTGTTTGTCCAGGGTTAACTGCTCTGAAAATGTCGAATAATTGTTTGAGATCTGATATAGGGGTGCTATTGTTCATCTAAACCATGGTGGACATTTTTTGCAGTGCTTGTGATCTGCAAACAATGCAGTTTTCTGATTTAAAAGGAAGCTTATTCAAGTGAGAATTATTCAGCTCCGTCTCGATTTCATCAGTGTGCTTCGTTGAATACTCCCCTGCGGCTGCTGACTTGGTTCCTGGAAAGCCATTATTTTTGCTCAGTTTCTTAATTAGAGGTCAGGTCTTACCATTAATGAAGCGTGTTATTTAACTCTGTGGCCTCTTGGTGCTCTCCTTCTGACACACCAGATGTTTTCCCACACTGTGCATTTTCTTTTTTTGTGATAGCACAATCAAGAGCAAATTAATGTTTCTCAGACTTTCACTTTTCTTCCTTTTGTGATCTCCTACAGAGATTTGTGTATAAAATAGTAAATATTACAGAAACACCACATCTGAGGATTACAAATTAGGACTTTCTTGATGGGAACAGGCCATTCAGCCCAACAAAGTTTGCCAGTCCTATCCACTTAATTCTTCCAAAATAACATCAAGTCTAGTTTTGAAAGTCCCTGAAATCCTAATGTCTACCACACTACTTGGTAGCTTATTCCAAGTGTCTATGGTTCTCTGTGTGAAGAAAAACTGCTTAATGTTTGTATGAAATTTACCCTTAACAAGTTTCCAACTGTGTCACTCTGTTCTTGATGGACTCATTTTAAAGTAACAGTCTCAATCCATTGTGCAATTTTCCTTCATAATTTTAAACACTTCAATAGTGTCACCTCTTAATCTTCTTTTGCTTAAACTGAAAAGGCTCAGCTCTTTCACTGTTTCTTCATAATTCATCCCCTGATCTCTTAATAAGTGTAGATGATGGGCACATTTCGATTTTGGTGTTCTTAGATCTCAGTGCAGCTTTTGACACTATAAATCACATCATCGTGACCTGGAGCTTAAAACAATGGGTTGGATTATTAGGGGGCGGCACGGTGGCGCAGTGGGTAGCGCTGCTGCCTCGCAGTTGGGAGATCTGGGTACCTGGGTTCAATTCCCGGGTCCTCCCTGCGTGGAGTTTGCATGTTCTCCCCGTGTCTGCGTGGGTTTCCTCCGGGCACTCCGGTTTCCTCCCACAGTCCAAAGACATGCAGGTTAGGTGGATTGGCGATTCTAAATTGGCCCTAGTGTGTGGGTGTGTTTGTGTGTGTCCTGTGGTGGGTTGCCACCCTGCCCAGGATTGGTTCCTGCCTTGTGCCCTGAGATTGGCTCCAGCAGACCCCCGTGACCCTGTGTTCGGATTCAGAGGGTTGGAAAATAGATGGATGGATGGATGTCCTCATCCTTGGTGCTTGGCTGTGGGGTACCACAATCCTTCATTTTAGGCCCTATTTTATTTTCTATGTCATTCAGCAACATAATATAATTTTTCACTGTTATGCTGATGATTTGCAACTTCATATTTCATTGGATCCTAGTAATTTGTCAAACGTATATAGCAGGGGTGTCAAACTCCATACCTGGAGGGCCGCAGTGGCTGCACGTTTTCATTCGGACCATTTTCCTAATCAGTGACCAGTTTTCACTACTAATTAATTTCTTTGCCCTTCAATTTAGTAGCCCTGTTGTTAAGGATTCGGTCCTCTGAAATTATTCCTTTCTTCATTAAATGACAGCCAAACAGTAATGAGATGTGAAACGAGCCAACAGGTGACCAACTAAATTGGGTCTTCAAACTTCAACCAGTTTCTTAATGAGAAGACGAGTTTTGCTGTTAATTAAACCCGTTATTTAATTCCTTGGCCTGTTGCTTCTCTCATTCTGCCACGGCAGACATTTCCAAAACTGTTGATTTTCTGTTCTTTCCAAGAATACCATCAAGATGTTTTGGTGACATGAGAGATCAACCTCATTGAGACCTTCACCTTTCTTTATTTTCAGATATTATGTGATGGGCACAGGTGAGCTGGTCATTTGGTGGCTTGTTTTGTGTCTCGTTATTGTTTGGTTGCTAATTAAGGAAAAAGAAACGACTAAGGGGCCTGAATCAAGTGAATTAAAACTAAAGAAAAAAAGTTAATTAGCAGCAGAAACTGGTCACTAATTAAGAAGATGGTTAGAATGAAAACCTGCAGCCACTGCGGCCCTCCAGGACCGGAGTTTGACATCCCTAGTATATAGTCTTTAAGACTGTCTAACTGACATAAGAAACCAGATGTCCTATACATTTCTACAACTGAACTCTGAGAAAATGGAGATCATAATCATCTCACAACAGAAAACATTTCACATAAAACAGTCCTTTAAGTGTTTACAGCCTAACATTAAATCACTGTCCAGGAACTCTAATTTGAATTTTGAAGCTCAAGGTTTCTGGGATGGCTTGTAGACTTTGGAAGAGCTTACCGTCAAGAATTAGTGTAGCTGATTCTGTAGCAATTTTAAATCTCATTTGACGTCACCTATTTTTATTACATAGCTTTCCATAACGTACATGCTTCTTAATTTTGTCTGGTTGCTGAATGACGTATTACTGTAGTTGTTCAGATTTGTTTTGTTTTTGATTTTACTGTTTTTAATCATTTTACCTGCTTTTGTTATTTAATTTTAGTTTTACTTATCCATTGATGGAGTTTTTTTATGTGTTCCAGGTATTAATATTATTGTGATGATTATTATTATTATTCATTGTATTATGTGTTTTTTACCTTTTATATTTTATACCTACTTTGTGTTTTCCATGTTCCAGGAAAATAACTTTGTGCCGCTTGGCTTGAAATGTGCTATACAAATAAAGAAATTATTATTATTTTTTATTATCAATAAACAGAAGAGGAGATGGTCAGCAGCCTTGAAGTGATCCAGTGGATGATATGAGGCTTTTAGTAAACAGCACTCCACAGTTACTTTTTGTGTTCAACTAGTTAAAAAGTCCTGAATCCAAGCCTCCAAGTGAGGGTCCAGTCATCTTTTCAGCTAAAATGTAAGGCTGAATTGTATTAAAAGCAGTCAATAAATGTTAATCCTCCATGGGATTTTGAGACCTCCAGGTGTTCAACTAAGCACGTTCCTTGGGCACCAGTAATGGCTACTAAGTACAAAATTGGCTGTAAAGAAAACTTGTAAACACTGTAGCTCTTCAGGATCGGAGTTTGACAGCTTAAAAGTTGTTTTAAAGGACTTTTTATGCATCTTAGATAGACAGAACTTTACTTCTCCTCAGGGGAAATCTGTTCAGTTCCTTTCACCTTAGTTCTGTAAACATAATTGACCAGGAAGATCAATGTGTCATCCTTTTAGAAGATAATGAGTGGATTCTGCAATAACCGTGTTTTATGTGCAATCCTCAGCTTGTCAAAAATTGTTTGTTGCTCCAAATGTCTTCAGATCACCCCTACAAATAGAATTGGTCATCCACTCACTTACCAGGTTAAACACAGATTATAAAATTATAAAGATTAAATTATAAACAGAAAAAACTGCCTACTATGCAGTAGACTTTACTTCTCAAATTAATAAGGGCACTGGAGATGTGGCTATGACCTGACAAGCATACTGTCTGCAAAACACAGATGGGAATTTGAGCAAGTTACCGTCCAACTCTAAAGACTTCTACGTTATCTGAAGTGAAAGCTAGTCATGCAAACATAACTCAGCATTTGCCCAGATCTTCCTACTAAATAGGTGCAGTCATACTGAACAAATCTTTAAAATTACAGTACATTCCTGTCATGTACTGTACCTTATTGAGAAGGACAGCATAGCAATCTTTTCAAAAGGGAGGAAAGACAGATTAGCATAAAATCCCTGGAGCGTTTCCTGTAGCACAATGTAAACCGCTGGGAGTGTGTTGTCCATAACCTGTCTTGTGTAAGCGTTGTAGACGTTGGGCTGTAAAATACAGCCTATTCCAATGAAGTCTGCCAGAAAACATCTGATTTAAAGACAACTATGACTACTGCTGCTCTGGAGGCGATTCACCCATTTTGTTCAAATGCTAATTTCAACACAGGGTTGCAGAAACTCAAAGCTTTTACTCCTGCAGCACTGGGCGCAAGACCAGATCTTACAAGAGAACTCAGGACACACTCCCTCATAAGAAGCTCATTTATAATCAACAAGGCATAAGTTGGGATGTGGGAAAAACACAATCCGGCAAGTTAAAATCCATGAAGACATGATGCTAACAAACAAACTCCAAATACATACTGTCTGGATAAAACTTTAAACTATTGATCAAGGATGTAATAATAATAATAATAATAATGATAATAATAAAATGTATTTATATATTACCTTTCCCATGCTCAAAGCAGTTCACAGAAATTCAAAATGAATAAAAGGGCATACAGAACATTGTAAATGAATACAAGTTACATAAAACAGTAAATAAAGATAAATATAAGAAACACAAGCCTATAGGGCAATAAACCAGAATAAAATACCAAAATACTACAAGAAAATATATCAAGTAGTGTGGTAGACAATAGGACTTAAGGAACTTTCAAAACTCGACCCGATGTTAATTTAGAAGAATTCAGTAGATAGGACTAGTGAGCTTTTTTGAGCTGAATGGCCTGTTCTTGTCTAAATGTTTCTAATTTTCAAAAGCTCTAAAAATAAAATAATTTGTGAATCAAATTCAAATCATCCTGAGCACCTGGACGAAGAGGTAAACTTAAAAGAACAGTCAAAATGTCAGGGTAAGTTAAAAGCCTTTTCTGAACAAAAGAGTTTAAAGTTGTTTTTTAAAAGAATGAATTGAGTTGGCTGATCTCATTAATTTCAGGATGTTGCTTCAAAGTCTGGGCACTATAGAGAGCAGGTCAATATGGGGCACAACAAGATTGCCAGAATCACTGGACCTTAGTGGGCAGACAGGAGCATAGTGATGGAGGAGGTTACTGATGTTGTCCAATGCAAGGCCATTTAAAGCTTTACAGGTTATTACAATACAAACAATTTATTTTTGTATAGCCCAAAATCACAGAAGAAGTGCTGCAATGGGCTTTAACAGGCCCTGCCTTTTGACAGCCCCCCAGCCTTGACTCTCTAAGAAGACAAGGAAAAACTCCCAAAAAAACCCTTTTAGGGAAAAAAAATGGAAGAAACCTTGGGAAAGACAGTTCAAAGAGAGACCCCTTTCCAGGTAGGTTTGGTGTGCAGTGGGTGTCAAAAATAAGGTGGTAAATACAATACAGTAATCCCTCGCTATATCGCGCTTCGCCTTTCGCGGCTTCACTCCATCACGGATTTTATATGTAAGCATATTTAAATATATATCGTGGATTTTTCGCTGCTTCGCAGGTTTCTGCGGACAATGGGTCTTTTAATTTCTGGTACATGCTTCCTCAGTTGGTTTGCCCAGTTGATTTCATACAAGGGACGCTATTGGCAGATGGCTGAGAAGCTACCCAACTTACTTTTCTCTGTCTCTCTTGCGCTGACTTTCTCTGATCCTGACGTAGGGGGATTGAGCAGGGGGGCTGTTCGCACACCTAGACGATATGGACGCTCGTCTAAAAATGCTGAAAGATTATCTTCACGTTGCTATCTTTTGTGCAGCTGCTTCCTGAAACGACATGCTGCACAGGTGCTTCGCATACTTAAAAGCTCGAAGGGCACGTATTGATTTTTGCTTGCTTGTTTTTCTCTGTCTCTCTCTCTCTTTCTGTGCTCTTGACGGAGGGGGTGTGAGCTGCCGCCTTCAACAGCTTTGTGCCGCGGTGCTTCGCATACTTAAAAGCCAAACAGCCCTATTGATTTTCCTCTGCCTTTATGACAGTC
Source organism: Erpetoichthys calabaricus (assembly GCF_900747795.2). NCBI lineage: Eukaryota > Metazoa > Chordata > Cladistia > Polypteriformes > Polypteridae > Erpetoichthys > Erpetoichthys calabaricus. Next base: position 276,994,656 of record NC_041394.2, on the reverse strand, counting down.
TCTGCTCCTGACTCCTTTGAAGAGGAAGATATGTTTGCATTCTTTTAATTGTGAGACGGAACTGTCATCTCTGTCTTGTCATGGAGCACAGTTTAAACTTTTGAAAAAGAGACAAATGTTTGTTTGCAGTGTTTGAATAACGTTCCTGTCTCTCTACAACCTCCTGTGTTTCTGCGCAAATCTGTGACCCAAGCATGACAATATAAAAATAACCATATAAACATATGGTTTCTACTTCACGGATTTTCTTATTTCGCGGGTGGCTCTGGAACGCAACCCCCGCGATGGAGGAGGGATTACTGTACAATAAACAGAACAAAACACAAGTAATCCTCAATACAATATTAATAGTGCAATAAAATATTACAAGTACAGAGCAGAATTCAACAGTAGATGGTATCACATAACACAATTTGGATTTCTTCAGAGTCCTGGAGACCTTGGCCATCAAGCTGCCTCCCCTTATTGGTCATTCCACAGCTGAGTCAGTGCTGGGCCAGCCAATCCAATTAAAATTATCATTATAATTATTAATCAAATTTCATACTCTGTTCTGTAGCACACAGGGAGCCAGTGAAGGCAGAGCAGGATGGGTGTTATGTGATCACCATTGTGGGTCTGTGTAAGTGCTCTTGCAGCAGAATTCTGAACCAACTGGAGCTGTGATATAAGATTAGAAGTGGCACCTGCCAGTATGGAGTTACAATAATCAAAGTGGGATGTGTTAAAAGAATGTACAAGTATTCCAATGTTGGAAAAAGAGACGAATGAGCAAACACAGGATATGTTACAGAGGTGGCAGTAAGAAAGTTTCTTAATGTGGTTTATGTGGGTAGATTAAGAAAGGGAAGAATCAAAAATGACTTCTGGCCCCTAAATTTAAAGCTTAAAGAAAAGATTCAAAGCATTATTTTGAGCACCCATCACATTTTTAAATTTTTTATGTTACATGTTTAATTAACTACTGTATAATGGACTAATGTTCCATTCAAGTTTGATTTGCCCTTGTGCCCTGTACCTGTGTTCTAGATTAATGGATGTCCAATGTATTATTTGGAGAATGTGATGAAATAACATGGAGGAAGTCAAAATTAAAAAGAAAAAAAACAAAATAAAAAAAAAAACATACATAAGCCTAGGCAGCCAGCCAATGAGTCAATCCAGTCCTATGTGATATTGTGTAAAGGAGTAAAGTGCGTCCTGCTTCAGTATTAAATGCACTTCTCCTTAATTTCCACTTATGTCCTCGAGCGCATAATTCATCTTAAGCTGAAAGAATGTTGCTGGATCTAAATTGTCAATGCCTGTGAGGACTGGATTAGGTCCCTACACAGTCTTCTCTGCCTGAGAATAAACAGGTTTAATTCTCTGAGTCAGCCAGAGTAGGACATGTCCTTAAGTCCTTGGATGCACTTGGTTGCTCTCATCTGCACAGCTTCAAGTGTTATTATGTCTTTCTTGTAACATGGTGACCAGAACTGCGCACAGTACTCCAGATGTGGTCTTACTAGTGCATTATATACAGTAGTTTGAGCATAGCATCCCTTGACATACATTCAAGTTTTTATGATATAACCTAACATTTAATTTACCTTTTTAATTGCTTCTGCACATTGCCAAGTCCATGAAAATGTTGTGGCAACATATACTCCTAAATCCTTATGAGAGGTTGCTTCCTATATGACAGTGTCTCCCATCTTATATTTATTATTGATGCTCCTTTTGCCCACTTTGCACTTTTCTATATTAAACTGCATTTTCCTGGAGTTTGCCCAGTTCTGAAGGTTGTTCAGGTCCAAAACATAAGTAATACATTCCTAGTCCTTATATGCATATTGCTTTTTACTCAAGTCAGGAGAACCCTGTGATTACATTTATTTGCAGAGATGGAGGTTGCATTATGCCAATATATTGGAAAGACTGCAAAATAAAAGAAAGATTACAAAGCAAATCTAAATTCAGACAGGAATGCTTGAGGGAGTCCAAGTTTAGAAATAGACACTATGTAGAAGAGCCAGTCATTGATACTCAGGAGGAATGAATTTGAACATGAAAGCTAGAGTAAGAGAAAGAGAGCATAAGGGTCAGAGTGGCTCCTCAATGAAAGAAGATCTCAGTAGTTTTTAAGAAGGCTGCAAATAGCGGAAATGCTAGAGAATGTATTGTGTGTGGGTTAGGGAAACAGATCACATATCATCAAGCTAAAAAACATGGCTATTTTCTCATTGAACCATTAAAATAATACTTAGTTTCATCCATAAAGCTATGTGAAGGAAAATCAGCATACTGCAGTTTGCATGAATGTATGCTGTCAACCATGATAGCATGGTGATTATCCTATGGGGACCGATTTAACTGATGTCGTTTCCACTTCGTTTCCAGCTCCACCTTTTCCAGGGCCAGACAATTAAGGACAACCACTACATGAAGTAGTCATCTTCTGACCAGCAAACACCGAATGAACTGACAGAATAGTTTTCATTAAAATTAATGCAGAATGTTTACAGATTTTTGCCTACAGCTCCAACTGTCGTTACATGTATTGCCTTACAGTGACTATTTTCTGATGTTGAACAGAACCAACCAAGCAAGCAGAAAAATTGTGACAAGGGGACAGACTGATCCATTTTTATTTGTTTTACCAAAAAGCTGGCTTGCATTCAGAAGACATTATTTAATACTGGCGCAAAATAAAATTATAGTATACAAAACAAAGGTGAATTATTTAACATAAATGAACATAGACTACTACTCTGCCAGCAACTCAGTCAACTCTTTTGACAACACTAAAGATTGGAGTGATTAGAACAGAAACAAACTCAGCTCACTGTAGGGTCAAAGTGAAAGAAAGATAAAGATTGCCTAAAATGGTAAAAACATGCCTATTCTAGCAAAGCTCTCACTGTGCAGCAGTTTTTGCAGTAGATTGTGACAAGAAGTTTGCAAACAAAATAGAAAATCTCTGTGTATGCAACCAACCCATAAGAGATCTGCGCTACTTGCTCACTGTTGTGAACCAACTGGCATTGTCTGCTTCTGGATTCACAGTAGTCTGTTCTCTTTTTGTAAACTTGAACTCTCTGCTTACAGTTGAAGGTCAGAAAGCCACAGTGTAATATTGCTTGGGAATGGTGTAGTTAGAGAGAAAGTGATTATTTTTGTGGCTGGATACATTTATTCACAGTTTTACTGACCTTTGCCCATTGGCTGCTATTCTCCTATTATGCATTTAATATTGCTATAAGCACATCCTGAAATCTAAAACTGTATAAACTGAAGTCAAATAAGAAAGTTTGGTGTTGTGTCAGTGACCACTAAATCCAAAAGTTCTCAGTCACATTTCATGGTCAGGAGCAAGAGAATGAAAAAGTGGTAGTGGCATCAAGTGCCATTGCAGAAGACTATGAGCAAAAACAGAATAGTGAAGGACAAAGTGGCACTGTGATGTTTTCTTTGGCTTGTCCCTGAAAATTTCAGTTGTAGTTACACATCTGAGCTACAGCCCCATGTTGAAACTTAACATAAAACACTCACCATAACCAAAGGGTGTGTTTCTCTGTTGAAACTGCCAGTGCCTCTCTGGTAGGCTACATCTGGACCTCTCCTTCTGAAAATGCAGCATCAATCACAGTAAAATGATACTTTTGATAACATAACCAGATATCTCAAGTCTTCAACTGCTGAACTCTATAATGACTATAACTCACCTCTTCCAAACTTGATTGACATATCTGTGAATAAATTATTATCAAAGGACTTGACTTGTATAAACTCAAGGATCCAATAGCAAAATGTCCACTTCTCACTTTATAATCCAGTGTCAGCATTTACAACCTTGCTCTCTTTTCATCAGCTTGTGATTACTGCCACAACACAAGCTCAAAAAGTGGCAAGACCTGCCCTTATTACCTCACCCCAGACAGCCTAACCCTAACTCAAGAGGCAGGTTTTAACCCTGCACAGACCCAAACATTGTGCTAAGGGTTTTAAGGTTCAAAGCTGCCCTTCAAGAGGAGAGAAAAAACCTAAAAAATATCTTTGATCAAAAGGAAAAACAAAAAATTTGGACGTGAACGTCAGCAGGCTTTGTGCCCCAGGAACCAAGTTACCTGAACTATTCTATAACATTTCAATAATTATTTACCACTCTGAAGCTTATCTATCTGATCGTAAAATAGGTCATTACAATAACAATTGATGAGAAGAATTCATAATTAATTGCAGAAATACAATATTTTAGGGTTCCTATAGAGTGCCGCTTTCTCTTGCAAGATTTTGCACAAAAACTAATCAGCACATCATCATTTCATAACAGGCTTAAGTTTCGAGTTTGGCATTTTTTCATCCAGCCATTTTAGTTCCAGAATGTCCTCAAGAAACTGTTACACACAAACACACACAGACAGACACTAACACGTCAAGATCAGTTGAAAACTGGACATTGATGAAGCTAATGCTTTCGCTCCTCTGCCATAGACGATACGTTATGGTGGGGGAGGGTGCAAAGTAAAAGTATTTATTAATATTTAAAGAATGTATTTTAAGAAAGGGGATTACAACAATGGCAAGGCAAGGAAAGGAAAGGGGCAAAAATAGTTCTTAAAGTCAAAACATTAAGCAGACAAATACAAAAAAGAAAAAATCAGAAAAATAGTAATCAAAACTAATAAATACAATTCTGACTATGCCAATTGCATGTTTAGATGGCCCCACCTTTTTATGCTCCATATACAGGAGACAGGGCACATAACAAAGTAAACTAATACATACAATGCTAATATATTACAACACTGAAAAATATTTAAAAAAATAAGCACATTAAACAAATAATAGACAGAACAACACTAAAACAGAATTATTAACAAAATATACAAAATAATATTTGAAAAACAACAAACGTGAACTAAATATCAACTGTTCCCAATTATGAACTTTAACTTAAAATTTGTCTGTCATGCTCGGATGAGAGTGAGAGACCACAAAGTAAAGGAGAATAAGTTAACAGACAACTAGGCTTTTATTTTTGAAGAAACAACTAAAAACCTTAGTTGCAATATGACCATCATAATCAGCCATTCTAATTAAGGTATACTAGAATAAGCTAGTATAGGTTAACTAAATCAATGCAGAGTTTTAGGATCTTTATCCTTGTAACTTTTAGAAGACCATCTTCTTGTGCTATCAATATCTGCTCTAGGATGTAACCCTAACTGTAACTTCCATTAAGTTTTTGGGGACCAAATCATTAAAAACTTTATATGTTAAAAAGAAAATTTTGAAATCAGCCCTAAATTTAAATGGAAGTGAGTATAGAGGTATGAGTACAAGAGTTTTATGACTGTACTTCCTAGCCTAGACATTCCTAAGGCAGCATTTTAAAATGACTGAAATCTACAAATAAATGATTTATATAGACTGTGAATAAGTCACTGGAGTAGTCAGTTATGCTTGAAATTAGTACATGAATTATTTTTTTAGTATGATCCACAAGTCAAATAAAATTACTCTCTGGATTTTTTAGCTGAAAAAAAGAGGTTCAAGTGGGTTCTCTTAATCATGTTCCTTTAAAGAATCTAAATAATTTCTAATTTATAGTGATTCAACACTACTATTTAACAGATCTTGTTCTTATTTAAAAACAAGTGTTTTGTTATGCATCCAATGTTCCAGACCATTGTATCATTATTTAAGGTCACAATAGGATAAATATTATTTTCTCTGAAGAAAACATTGTTGATTAACTGTAATGGTATGTGACCAAACCAACTGGTCTTCTCTCTGACAGGTTACATATTGGATGGAGTTTGGGGAGGTCTAAAGCAATATGGTAAGAACACTTTATTAACCCACCTCCATTGTCATTCTCACCAACTTAGTTATATTGCCATCCCTTCAGATATCTGAGGTAGACACACAGGACTGCCCTCCTCTTTTTTAAATTTTCTCTCTCTCTAGCCTTTAGCTATTGATAAATCAAAATAGAGAAAACTAAAATAGAAATACAAGAGAAAAAAGCTCCAGCCTCACTAGGCTACATGTTTTGGGCATGTACAAAATTAACATCCTAGCCCATCTCTTTTTAGTCAGTGGGTAACTGATGTTATATACTATTTGAAACTGGAAAACATCAAATTCTCACTTACAGGATCTGTGCAAAACTTTTTAAAACCTGGCAGGATCTAATCAATAACATTTTAGAATAAGCATTTATATTGGGGAGAAGGACTTCTTTCCCTCTTTACTGCTCTCAAAGTTTTCCTCCTGCTTTTGGCCTTCCTCTCTTTCAAATGGATGGGGGTTGAATTGAATTTAGTTTTGTTAATTTTGACTTCACTGTATGGAATGTCACGTTTTTAATAAATTCAATAAAAGATAAAAAAAGGAACACGATTCAATTCCCACCCAAGTATTCAACTTCTTCTAAACTGTGTTCTTTTGCAAAATGAACTATTCTTCCTCCCCTCAGCATGTCCAGTAGTCAGTTCTATTCTTCCTTGGCTGTGCTGGGTATTGATATTTCCCCTTTCCTATATGATACTGCTTCATTCAATTACATACACATTTTCAAAGGTGCTAGGTGCCCTCTCTCTCCCCCTCATCCTCTTTTCTCCTAGTCTTCTGTACTCCTAACTGTTCATTTCAGATTGGCTAACACTAAAATGAACAGTGCCCCTCAATTTAAGTTTGTTAGTGAAATGACACCTTCTCCCACTCCAATTAAATTGTGGTCTGTAGTCAGATCTCTGTTGTCCAAAAAACTTCCATTAAACATTTCACTTTGATCCATGATGCAGGTTGGGCAGTGGGGTTTGCCTCACGAGACCTAGAATAATATCATTGAGAAATCACACTTTGATCAATGTGATGTTGGTTGAAACTTAACTATATTCCTCCATTTATCCAACTACATCTCTAAGATCTCCTGCCTCCTTTTACTTTTTTGTGATGGATACACCTCTCTCTGAAATCGGGCTCACTAGTTTCACATGTGCTTACTATATGGCAAAAGACAGAAATAGCTACGTCTCTGCCAAAGCTTACACCCCCTAACTCTCAATTTTTTTTAAAATTCAGCCTTACTTATTAGGGGCAACCCTATTACTTTTCTGGTTGGTGTGCAGAGCAGTCACCACATTTGGCAACATATCTGATGACTTAGGATCTCAAATTTCCAATTTGCTAAAGTTTGAGTTCTCTATATCATTAGTTTATTTTATCTCCAAATTAGTTCTGATCTTAAATACTTAACCCTCTGAGGTATAAACATGATATTAAACCCAATAATTTACTTTAATACCTTTAACCTTCTTGTTTACCAAAATGTTGTCCATAATTCCTGGCATGGATTTCCTATTCCCCTGGCATGACTTCTTACAGGATTCGAAGAGTTACTTGATGTATAGTTCCTTTGTATTGCTGTAGCACCTGTGACCTTATTACCACCAATTGCAATCTAAAAAAGGTAAGGAATATAAATATATTTAAAATTTTCTTGATGGAAGCTAATGATAAACAAATAAATATTTTTTGGTAAACAGACACAAAAATAAGAAAGGAAAGCAGAAAGGTTCAAAAACAATTCAATAAGCTACAACTAAATACATTTTGTTACAATACCTTAAGCTACTTTTATTTCCAAAAAGAATTATGCTGTCCAAAATTTTCCACTGAAAGAGATCCACAATCACAAATTCTGAAAGACCAAACATGGAACTTTTTAAATTGCATTTATTAGTTTTGACCACTTTTTAATCAAAACATACCGTACTTACAGAGCAGATGTTTTCTTCTAAAACCAACCAAGCTTATTATATATATAATGTGGACTATTTTACATGTATCAATGCTTTCTTTCCATTAAATTGGTACAGGGCAGTCGATTAAATAACTTTTAGAAAGATCTTGCTCCTGGCTGTTCAATATTCTTAGCTTTTCAACATAGTTTACAAATGTTATAATTGCTGCTCTTTTATAAATATTTTCAAAGGTTTATATATTTTCTGTGTGAATATCTGTTTTTTCCTTACATATTCAGCCAAAAATACTCTAAAAATATTGTTTCCTTAGTAAAACTTTGTTTTTATGTACTGTAGTTAATTATTTACTGTTTTGTTTTGAAATTTACTGCAATATCATTTTGTTTTTTAGCCTCCTTGACATTAATCTGGAGTGTGACTTAGAATTCTGTGTTATTATGGTTAAACCCAAGTCAGATTCAGAGTGACATGTAATGATCCGCTTCATAATGTTAAGCCTGAATATCTCTGAAGACAGTATTCTGCTGCCATCTAGTGGAAGAAATAACATCATGCTGCAAAAAAATTATGAGTACAGTAATCCCTCCTCCATCGCGGGGGTTGCGTTCCAGAGCCACCCGCGAAATAAGAAAATCCGCGAAGTAGAAACCATATGTTTATATGGTTATTTTTATATTGTCATGCTTGGGTCACAGATTTGCGCAGAAACACAGGAGGTTGTAGAGAGATAGGAACGTTATTCAAACACTGCAAACAAACATTTGTCTCTTTTTCAAAAGTTTAAACTGTGCTCCATGACAAGACAGAGATGACAGTTCCGTCTCACAATTAAAAGAATGCAAACATATCTTCCTCTTCAAAGGAGTGCTCGTCAGGAGCAGATAATGTCAGAGAGATAGAGAAAAGCAAACAAATCAATAGGGCTGTTTGGCTTTTAAGTATGCGAAGCACCGCGGCACAAAGCTGTTGAAGGCGGCAGCTCACACCCCCTCCATCAGGAGCAGAGAAAGAGAGAGAGAGAGAGAGATAGAGAGAGAGAGACAGAGAAAAACAAACAATCGAAAATCAATACGTGCCCTTCGTGCTTTTAAGTATGCGAAGCACCGTGCAGCATGTCGCTTCACGAAGCAGCTGCACAGAAGGTAGCAACGTGAAGATAATCTTTCAGCATTTTTAGACGAGCGTCCGTATCATCTAGGTGTGCGAACAGCCCCCCTGCTCAATCCCCCTACGTCAGGATCAGAGAAAGTCAGCGCAAGAGAGAGAGAGAGAAAAGTAAGTTGGGTAGCTTCTCAGCCATCTGCCAATAGCGTCCCTTGTATGAAATCAACTGGGCAAACCAACTGAGGAAGCATGTACAAGAAATTAAAAGACCCATTGTCCGCAGAAATCCGCGAACCAGCAAAAAATCCGCGACATATATTTAAATATGCTTACATATAAAATCCGCGATAGAGTGAAGCCGTGAAAGGCGAAGCGCGATACAGCGAGGGATTACTGTATTTCTATGCTTTCTGCCACTTTATGACAACTTAATGATAATTCATCAGTGTTCATGAGGGGGCAGAGCCTACAACCAAAACCATAACGGCAAATGAAAAGCTGTAAAGACAGTTTTAGAACAAACTTAAATTGATCCATTGCTTAAATTGAGCGATAGTGACGACAATGTGAATTGGTCATAAGACGACACAGAAAGTGGCAGTGATGCATGATATGGCACTGTACAACTGAACCACTGTAGTATGTTTGTTGAATGTGGCTGTGTGAATCTTCACCATGGTATTACAGCAGCTTCATAGCAAAAAGTTAAAATGATTATGATCAAGTACAAGGACAGGCAAAACGTTAGCCCCCTAAGTACTGTTCACAGTACAGCAACTGTTGCTTGTGTCAGGGGAAGTGTTGAAGTCATTAAGTCTTGCACCGCGATTGCTTAAAATTACACAAGGGGTGTGTGGATTTGGTGGATCAGGCACTGACATTCTACCCTCTAATTTTCGAGCAACAGACAAAATATTATAAGAAACGTAAACAAAGAAATACAGTTCTGCTGTCCTGATTGGAACATCAGGCTATGCATTGGTGACTGTTCAAAACATATCACATAAAGGATGTGAACTAAATCTGCATCAGTACAACAATGAACACTAGACATACCTTTCCTACTGTATTGATGTTGTCATTTTAGTATTTACTTGTTTCTGTTACATGCAACAACATTATTTCTTGTTGAAAAAAATTCATTCATTTTGGCTTGTTTTTCAGGGGGTAAACATAATGCTAAGGAAGTTAACTGGAGCCACCATTTTGAGTACCTGTTGATAGGATGTAACAGCGGGATGCTAGGTGCTGTATCTCTGGAAGTCTCATGATTTAATCAGTATGAGCATATTTAAGATGGGGTCATGAGTAACTCTTTGTTTAAATTTGTCGATACTTTCTGAAGCCTTTTGCAATTCTTATTAACAAACTAAAACTCTTGTTCTTGTTTATCTAACTCTGACTTTTGATTTATGTTTTGGCATTGATGAAAAATTGGCTTGCTTTTCTAGTTTAGATCCTGCCCTTTTCTGACTTACGATTCATCTTGTTACCTGTCATTCCCATAGTGTCCTACAATTTGCATCTCTTAGCCATTACAACGATGACTTGGCTAACCAAAGTATCTGTTCCAATAATGACAGCATCCTTAAAACAATATAAGTTATACAAAATACAAACACCTCTCATATTTGCTTTCATTTAACAATTACTAAATGGATTTGGAAGATGTATAGATCAATGGGTATTTCTATAAAAATATTGATATTCAAAAACTATATTAATTATTCTAAATTAGAAACAATAGCAAATAATTATACTGTACAATTCTCTTATTTTGGCTCCTACAGAAAATAAAATTGAAGAAGTCCACATATAATTTCAAAGATTAAAAAAATGTCATAATTACAAAAGCCTGGCAAGCTACTGGGTCACAAATTCAATTTAACTTACTGTCATAATACCTTTTAGAACAATGAAAATAATTAGTCAAATGTGCAGCGACAACACAATGTACAGCAGAGTAACACAGTGCAGCAGATGCAGTTTACTGAAAAAAAGCAGTGTAAATAAGCAATTAGAGTAAAACATACAGTGTGGAAATGGGTTGTCATAGCCACCCAGTATAGGTGCTTGCTTTGTGCTACAATGCACTGGTTATATTAAACTGTGATGCTGGTACTTAGTGAGCTCTCCACTATCCCTTTGAAAGATAAATAAGGACCTTTGAGGTCAGACTGATTTTTCAGTTCTCAAAAGATGAAGGCATTATTAATCCTAGGAAAGGTGGTATTTAGCAGACATGAAAGGATCTGTAAAAACATAAAACAACTCAGACTTTCAAAAGACAACCCGTTTATATGAAAAGGAACCGATACTGAATGACAGCTTGCTGTTGTCACATCATCACATCATTCAGTAAAGAGTTTCACCTCTTCCCGCTAAGATATTTTGTCATTGATGGCAGACAGACCCACTACAGTTTTGTCATCAGGAAACTTAATGATAGGAGTTTGTGTTATACTTTGCAACACAATTATGCATAAACAAGATAGATAGATAGATAGATAGATAGATAGATAGATAGATAGATAGATAGATAGATAGATAGATAGATACTTTATTAATCCCAATGGGAAATTCACATTCTCCAGCAGCAGCATACTGATACAATAAATAATATTAAATTAAAGAAAGATAATAATGCAGGTGAAAAACAGACAATAACTTTGTATAATGTTAAATGTTAACGTTTACCCCCCCGGGTGGAATTGAAGAGTCGCATAGTTTGGGGGAGGAACGATCTCCTCAATCTGTCTGTGGAGCAGGACAGTGACAGCAGTCTGTCGCTGAAGCTGCTCTTCTGTCTGGAGATGATACTATTTAGTGGATGCAGTGGATTCTCCATAATTGATAGGAGCCTGCTGAGCACCCTTCGCTCTGCCACAGATGTTAAACTGTCCAGCTCCATGCCAACAATAGAGCCTGTCTTCCTCACCAGTTTGTCCAGGCGTGAGGCGTCTTTCCTCTTAATGCTGCCTCCCTAGCACACCACTGTGTAGAAGAGGGCGCTTGCCACAACTGTCTGATAGAACATCTGTAGCATCTTATTGCAGATGTTGAAGGACGCCAGCCTTCTAAGGAAGTATAGTCGGCTCTGTCCTTTCTTGCACAGCGCATCAGTATTGGCAGTCCAGTCTAATTTATCATCCAGCTGCACTCCAAAATATTTATAGGTCTGCACCATCTGCACACAGTCACCTTTGATGATCACGGGCTCTATGAGGGGTTTAGGCCTCCTAAAATCCACCACCAGCTCCTTGGTTTTGCTGGTGTTCAGTTGTAGATGGTTTGAGTCGCACCATTTAACAAAGTCATTGATTAGGTCCCTATACTCATCCTCCAGCCCATTCCTGATGCAGCCCACGATAGCAGTGTCATCAGCGAACTTTTGCACATGGCAGGACTCCGAGTTCTATTGGAAGTCCGATGTATATAGGCTGAACAGGACAGGAGAAAGTACAGTCCCTTGTGGCGCTCCTGTGTTGTTGACCACAATGTCAGACCTGCAGTTCCCAAGACGCACATACTGAGGTCTGTCTTTAAGATAGTCCACGATCCATGCCACTAGGTATGAATCTAATCCCTTCTCTGTCAGCTTGTCCCTAAGGAGCAGAGGTTGGATTGTGTTGAAGGCGCTAGAGAAGTCTAGAAACATAATTCTTACAGCACCACTGCCTCTGTCCAAGTGAGAGAGGGATCGGTGTAGCATATAGATGATGGCATCCTCCGCTCCCACCTTCTCCTGATATGCAAACTGCAGAGGGTCAAGGGCGTGTTGAACCTGTGGGCTTAGGTGGTGAAGCAGCAGCCTCTCCATGGTCTTCATCACATGTGATGTCAGAGCAACAGGCCGAAAGTCATTCAGCTCACTAGGACGTGATACCTTTGGGACTGGGGTGATGTTTTCCAAAGCCTCGGGACTCTCCCCTGTTCCAGGCTCAGGTTGAAGATGCGCTGTAGAGGACCCCCTAGCTCCGATGCACAGACCTTCAGCAGTCGTGGCGATACTCCATCTGGACCTGCTGCTTTGCTGGCATGAAGTCTCCTCAGCTCTCTGCTCACTTGCGCTGTTGTAATTATGGGTGGGGATGTCTCTTCTATGCTGGTATCAGCAGAAGGATGTGTGGAGGGTGCAGTACTCCGAGGTGAGAGTGAGAGTGGGTTAGGGTGGTCAAACCTGTTAAAGAAGTTGTTCATTTGGTTCGCTCTCTTCACGTCTCTCTCGATGGTGGTACCCCGCTTCGAGCTGCAGCCAGTGATGATCGTCATCCCATCCCACACTTCCTTCATGCTGTTATTCTGCAACTTCTGCTCCAGCTTTCTCCTGTACTGCTCCTTCGCCGCCCTGAGCTGGACTCGGAGTTCCTTCTGCACGCGCTTGAGCTCATGCTGATCACCGTCTTTAAAAGCCCTTTTCTTCTGGTTCAAAAGGCCCTTGATTTCACTTGTAGTCCATGGCTTGTTGTTAGCATAGCAGCGTACAGTTCTTACTGGAACTACAATGTCTATACAGAAGTTGATGCAGTCAGTAATGCAGTCAACAACTTCCTCAGTGTTCTCACTATGAGATCCCTGCAGGATATCCCAGTCTGTAGTTCTAAAACATTCTCTCAGAGTATTCTCAGCCTCCGGGGTCCACTTCCTGAATGATCGTGTGGTTACAGGTAGGACTCTCACTTTTGGTTTGTAGTGAGGCTGAAGCAGAACCAGGTTATGATGTGCTTTGTCAAAGCGCAGGCAGCAGGGTGGCGCTGTATGCATCTTTAACGTTTGCATACAGTAAATCAATAGTAATCAATTTAATTGTAATATCCTGGGAGGCTCTTGTTTACTGGTTCTCCAAGCTGAACACTCTAAATAACTTTACAAAAGGTGGTGTTTAAGCCAAAGCCCCTTAGCTTTACTACTAACTTCAACAGGTTAATGGTGTAGAAGGCCAATTTAAATTCAATAAATAGCATTCTCACATATGTTTTCTACTTGTGCTTAAATTGACAATATATTAATTGTAGCATTTCTTCTGTTGAAACATATCAGATATAAACAAATCAGAAATGTGTCTGTGCTGCCAATCTTGGAGAAATCCAAATTGATGCTTTAAAGTTTGTAGTGTGATAAATGATGAATATGAAAAACTATTATTTTTTTCAGAGATTTTAGGAAGGAAACATATTTTATGTATTTGCTCTATAATCATGACTTACATTTAGATTTAAATCTGATTTATGCACTAAAATATCTGACAAAGCATAATTTTAGTCATTGGTGAGCAATTTATGTTACTGTGACTCTATTAATAACATTAATAATGTGTGCGGAAAGCAGGATATACAGTATGACTTATTAGCTATTTGGTTAAGATTCGATCTAAGGGAATGGCTTCATTTTAAAAGTAATGGTAACATTTCCTGCAGCTATTAGAAGTAAAATTAGAATGATGGACAATAGAAAATGTTCAGAAAGCAAGTTATATCTTCCTTCTTAGGTTTTGCTAGTAAAAGTACACACACAGACTTGGTTCCCTATATTACACCATGTGGTGAACATTTTTTTAAATTTGCCATTAAGGAATGAATCATATCGAATGTTCAACAGTATCATGCATAGATGTGCAGAGTGTAACTTTAAACCAACATATCGTACATATTGCTGCTTTCTTGTATTTGTCAACTTGTTATAGATACATATAATTTCTAGTTATTTTTCATTTCCACCCACTGACCAATGATATAATGTTTAATGAACAATTGTAGTATGGCATTCTAACATTTAATGGCTGTTCTGACTTAATTTCCATTGGACAGGACAGAATAATAGTTAGTTTTCATTTATAATCATTTTACATCTCCAAATCAAAAAAGATGGGTTGGTATGGAAAATGCAAATAAAAAAACACAGTGATTCTTAAATTTACTTTCATGTTTTGAGGTTGTATGTGTAGCTTAAGAATGAAGAAAAGTATTACTGAAGACTATTCAAAGACTGAAATGGTTTGATTTCTAAAATCTCACACTTTAGGTAATGATAGCTTATTCCATTGTTTGTGTGTTTCAGTACTGTATAACCCCTTGAAATTGACCTACTTTAACGTCTGGATCCATTCATCTCAAAATATAATGAAGTACAACTGCTTCTTACAAGTCTCCATCCTAGGTTGATTCAGTCTTTTAAACCCAAATATTCAAATTCACATGAGATGTGGTACCCTAATGCTTAAGTAAAAATTTGACTCAGACACACTATTGCAACTTCACGTATTCAGTCGTTAAACACATCATTAAAGATGTTTCTTAAGGTTAAATATTTGTTTAAATATATACCTATAAAGAGAAAGAAAACCATTTAATGTAAAGATATATTTGAAATCTATTTAAGTACCTCTTGCAGTGTGAAAGCACTTATTTGAAGTTTTCAGTAAATCACTTTTGGTCCAGTGTGGGTTTGAGCTTTTTCTTCCTAACAAAAAACTGAGTTCAGAAAATGGTTGGATGAATTTAATTCAATTAAAATTTCAAGAAATTGTTTTGAAATAACTGCAATTAACTTCACAAAGTCTTTCACATAACACATTTACTTGGTACTTACTTAAACAAGTATATATACTTGTCAATAAACCCATTGTAGTATCTTTAAATGATTTAAAATATACCTCAAATTAAACCTGTAAACAGTTTCAAGAAAAATGTGAATTATCTGAATTTACCTTGAAACCATTTACAAATATGTTAGTGAATTACTATAAAATATGCGACAAAATACAAAATCCACCTTAAAAAAAGGACAAATGTATGTCCGTGCATCTATGTGTCTGTCCTGTTGCTGTGTCTCTGTCATATGTCATTTACCATTGGATTTGTAAAGGCTTTGCTAAGGTTTGTGATGTGCCATCTGCTGGAATGAAAAATATTACTGTACTTACATGCATTACAACATACGTTTCAGTAGCTGGTATGCTGTAGATACAGTATTAATGCAGAGGTTTCCATTGATTACTTCGATTACAACTTGTCTTAAACGGGCAGCACAAGTAGTACTATTATAACTCCTTATTTAGTGGATGACTTTATGATTATCCAAAATGACTAACAAATTAGCAGCATTTAGAGATGTCTTTAATATCGGAATAATCTGCATGCATGAACTGATAGTATGGCTCCACATATGTGTACTGTTAACAGTTATAGCTACCATTACCTTGTTACCAAACGGAGTCAACTTCTGGTTAAAACAGTATAAAAGTAAATAATAGTAACCAAAACTATCCATTCACTTTTCAACCTTTTCCTTGCTACAGCTCATCCCAGCAGCACCTGGGACGTGCAGGGCTTTCACGGACAGTTTCATAATGTCCAGTTAGCGACCTCGTTTTAGAACATTTGAAAATAATCCACGTAGAAACCCACACGTACACAGGGAAAACCTGTTTTGTTAGTTACCCTGGATAAATGCGTCAACAATGTAAGTTTGTAAATAATAATAATAATAATAACTCCACACTGGCAGAATTTACGGTTTGGAAGTGCACAACAGCAACGTTACTCACTGTACATACAGTCTCATTCAGAAACGCACAGTCTATATGCCTCACTAAAGCACAAAGCTATTGTTTGCCTTTCAGCCACAGCGAGCGTTGACCGTTGCATTGACACGTGTCGTAGTTAGTGATGTTTGTTTTGTCTGGGTTTCATTTTAGAAAAAGCATCTTCTCGGCTTAAGTCATGACCTGTTGCCCGGTGAAGCGCCCAGTAGTTGGGCGTCCTCGACTTGGCGGCGGCGTTGCTATGCCAACAAGGCGTGACTCAGCAGCGATCCTCGCGTAATCGGCTCGCGCAGGTAAAGGCGGCAGTACGTGGCTCCGTGCGGCGTAGCAGATTGTGGACGCGATCTTCGTGGAGCCGGTTCGCAAGCAATATTCCGCAGACGACTTATGGTATGTGTCCAACAACTGGCACTGAGTGGTGGGCATGCTTTTTTGGTGTTTTAGTTATTGTAAATGGCTGTGTAAGGTTGAAAACGCGCTTTTGTTGCTTAGATTCATCTATAGCGTTTATACGCGTCTTTAATAATGCGCCTATACAGAAGAGTGGGAATCTGCACAGTACTTCAAATGTTAACAAGTTTGTAGGTAAAAACTCATTTTGAACACAGCGTGACATAGGTAAAGTTGATAGATATGGAGAGCGTGCCATGCCGTGAAAAAACGCACTTTTAAAAGTGAATAAAAAGTGCAGATGTCAAAATACTGACAGTGGTTATTAATAGTAATACTCCAGTTATAGGCGCATTCAAAATACAATATCTGGCTAATTAATGTTTGTTGTTTTTATTGAACTCATGATAACAAAGCAGAGTCTGTTATGTGTAGATACGGAATTATTCTACCATGTTAACATATTCACAATATCAGATCACATAGGTTACTGGGTCTAACATATTTACCTATCCTTATTAAACCATCTCAGCATTTTGAGAAATTTACCTGGAATTTACCCATTGAACATACACAACTTAGAGATAAGTACATACTGCTGCTGGGAGAAACCTTCTTCTTCAGGTATTGGAAGTAACTTATTTCCACTTTGATTTGTTCTATATTTCAAAACGTGGGGCCATGTAAATAATTGTATGTCAATACTCACATCATAAATATCCATATTCACAGTGCACTGGTCTAGTAATTACTTTGCTCCTTCCTGTGTGATATTGATACAGTGTACCTGCTGTGACCCTAGGGTAATGAGTTAAGTATATACGCAACATATAGGATAGTGATGTAAAATATATATTTTCCTTTGGAGATGCTCCATTTGCACACTTATCTACCTTAGCAGGACACAGTTGCACTGTAGTCACACTGCTGGGTACAATACAATTAATGTATATCACACTTGTGTGATATCTACCTAAAGTAAAGTGTAACCCAGAAATATCAGGGTTCTTTAGAAATTCTGAACACCTTTTTGTTTCCAAGCAATTTTGTGAAACTTGCTGTTAGTGTGAGAGCTGCTGATGTAATTTTGTATGTATGTTTGCATCAAAGAAGAAAAGAAACATTTTTGGGGAGAAGGTGATAAGGGATGTTAAAGAATGAAACAAGGCTAGCATTTTAAATAAAATGGAGAGAATGGAAGGCTCCCCAAATGTGCTGTTTTGTTTTTCTGCTTACATTATGAACATCCTTCAAAAAATAAAATAGGAAATTGTCAACTACCAAGCATATAGTCCAGATCTTGAATTCTCTGAATATACAGTAAACAGAGAGTTCTTGATTTACAGATTATGTATGGAAGATTAAGCAATGCATAAATGGCTTCACATCTTCTTCTTCTTCTTTTGGCTGCTCCCGTTAGGGGTCGCAACAGCGGATCAAAAATGGCTTCATATGCAACCCTAAAACTTTTCTGATGACATTCAGGGGCTTCTATAGTGCCGATATATGTGGGGTTAGACATAGAGGGATAAAGAGCAGAAATGATTTTGTAAGGTCTCTAACACAATAAAAAATAAAGTGCAGTAATCTTTAGGAAGAATCCTTTATTTATTACACATGTTTAATTATCCAATGTTTCATTATTGGAAACAGTGACATAAAATGATTTGTCTTAATATGATTATTTCCCTTAGTATTCTTGCATTTCATGTCAAGGTATTAAGGTTGGTGACCTTTTATTTATCATACAGTGTATTTGTACAAACTTTGGAAAGCAGCTGTAGGTAATACCTTATGGTAACCCATTTATGAAATATTATTGCCACTAACGAAAGATGAATAAGAAAGTCATACTTTCTATCTCAGGACATCAAATTAATAATAATATAGTCATTATGTTAATCTGCAGTCACCTTAATGTACAGATTTCACTTTAATTATCTGAATATTTGCTTTCCTAAAACAAGGTTTTCAATATTGCCAGAGCTCTCTCTGATAATCATGGCATGTTATCAAGAACATTTTTTCATTATAAACTCTTTTTAATAAAGTGCCACTTTCCCAATAGATTACTCCACTGTTATGAAATTCATTAGCAAATTAATTGGAATAGCTGTGACGAAAGCATTGTTGCTGCTTGTTTACTTCTGTTCATGACAAACTATGACAGACTGAAACAAGAAAGCACGGCAGTTGCAGGGGAGGATCCCTCTGAGGGTGATGACATATGAGCTGATGATAGGTACTGTATGTACACCATTAGCCCTTTGAAGCTTCATTCTAGTTTCTAAATCAATGTATGCATCAAGCACCAACCAGCGAGTTTTAGTTTTATTAATAAAAATCTAAAAGTAAGTATAAGCAAAAAGGCAGACATGCTTAATGTTCAACATACATTTTTCAGCAACATATCTTTTCTGCCAAATTGTTTTTTAAATTTATTGTTAGCAGCTTACCATACATAATATTTGTAATTAGTGATATTTTATGTTATTTATTTGCTTCCTAGTCTATGGAAATTTTTTATTATATGCTTTAAAATATGTTAGGTTAAAACATATTCATATTTCTGTAATTATTTTAGGCTGTTTTCATGATTACTTAATATACTAAGTGCCAAGCAGGAGAATTCTTTAGATTAAAGGTCATTATTTTCACCTCTTCATTATTTCTGTAGGACTCTTGCAATGGATTCAATTTTGAATCCAACTTTATACCTTGCTTACTTTGGTATTGAGACTTTTGAGGGGAACTGTAGCCATTAAGAATACTGGAATGATATCTTGCAAATTCATTTATTTTCGTAAATGTTTGCATTTTGCTATGCAAGTGTTTTAAATGAAAAATACAGTATGGCATAGTCAAGGAATTATTAGATAGAGTAAAACTCAAAATTTTCCCATGAGACTGTTGCTGCTGTCACAATTAATTAGCTGTGTTAAATTGTGTATTGACGATTAAGTGATTAAAATGTTTGAATGTATTTTCCTTTAGTAGACTAACAAATATAATCGTAAAACAAATTTCACTTTAGTAGTTTCTTGCCATAACACAATACTAAACACATGAATATATTTAATGGAAGTATAAAGCAATATGTATTAACATGAAATTATTAATATATTTGTATTCCACACAGTCCTCCATATTCTGATGTCAAGGTTTTTAACACAATTAATACATAATTCTAACATCTAACTTTAGATAAACCCAAAAAATACTTGTTAAACTGATGATGAATCTCAGATGGTATTATTTTAGTTTCAGATAACACTGGTCTGCAGAAAAAAAATCACATTCTTTTAGATATCCTTTATAAATTTGAGGGTTCTGAATCCAAATCTGACAACAGAATTGCTATATCACATCTAGTTTATGAGAAACAAAGGTTTAAAGGTTGTTCCAATACTTTGAATCAGTTAAAGACATTAGTCAAAGATACCTGTATATCACATTCTTTTTTATGAGCAAAGCATAATAATAGTTTAATTAAACATCATAAAGCATCACAAGTTAAAAAAGGGGTCTGAATGATTTTATAATGCCACATTTTAGTACTGAGTATTTGTTGTAACTGCACTGTCTTAAAGTGCATGTGATATGAATAAATGGGTGATTAGATGAGAATGTTGAGAAGTGAATGAGGGAGTGTGCCAGTTACAGTGTGTGAGGTTTTTGTGCAAGGGTACCCTCAGTAAGAGATGTAAGCCAATGTTCCATTTGTCTTTTTGATTGCTTCTGCTACCTTCCTCTGATATCTATTGAAACTGTTTACATGAAACACAATTCAAGCTAAATTCATGCATCTATGACCGCTTTCCCATGTTACGAGAATTTTTGGAGTTGCCATTTAAGGTCTCTCACCATTCCACTTTCTAGCCAGTGTTTTGCAGGAAATGGAAGGTCATTTTTGATTTGGTACTTTGAGGCACAGAAAAAATAACTAAAGTTGTGTAATCTTTTGTAACAATAAAAAACAAAACATATTAAGTATGTATTGCATTGCTCCAAGTGCTACTTGATCATGCAAATGCCACTTCTGGCTGACCTGATTATTATTATATTAATATATTATTGAAAGAAGTGAGAAATCAACTCAACTGTGTAACATTGTTTCCTACAAATTTTCTTATTTGGAACACTTACTATAAAGGACTTTATGTGAATTTTCCCAGTAGAAACCTTGTACGTCTTATCTACGTAATAGAATATACTTTGCTGCGTCAGATGTATATCTTGCCAATTGTAATAATTACTAGTTACACGGATTCTGATTACATCTTTGGTTGCTTGGAGATACTTCACTACTTATTGTACAACAAAATTAGAGCTGCATTTGTATTTCAGTTGAAGTATCAAAACAATCTGTTACATCATATCTTTTCTCTTTCTTGGTTTTCTCCTGGTGTTCAGTTTTTTTAATTAATGTTCACCTTTTTTGAGTGTTTGCAGTATTTATTAAAATTTGCTGAATAGCCAAAATAATCAGTAAGTAAATTGAAATTATCCTTCGGTATTACTAATTGTCCACTCTGGATATGCAGCAAGATGAAACTTACGGCAAGAAAGTAGTGATTATAGGGTAAATGCAAGTACATCAAGAACAATTGGTTGTGATGTTTACTATATTTATTATGGCTCTAGAGTATTGATGTGTTGCTTCTTGGTGCTTTTCCTTAAATCAAGTCTTTCCTATTTCATTCTCATCTTGGATTTTTTTAGTTGCTTATCTCATTTTTTCTGATCATTATAAAAATGTATAATTTTGCTGGCCACCATTTTGAGCCTTCATCTAGCAATATGTTATTGGTCTAATATATTAATGATTTTTATGATGCAAATAAGTGCACTGGTTGACTGTTGATTAGAAAAAACAAATACTATATGCTATGGGTATTGAAATACACTGTATTTTAGTGCCCAAAGAAAAATGGATGTTAATTGTTTTTAAATTTAGTAGACAGTTACTTGTCTCTAGAAACTGTTTATATTTTTGGATTTAATGATTTTTTAATTTGAGGCTTCAAGCATATTCATGACCTTTCAGTTAGTTAAAAGATCAGAAAAAGTATTAGGTGAATTCTAATTTATTGGGTGGAATAGTGGCATAATGGTTTGCATTCTTGCCTCAGAGCCCAATCAATGGCTGTGTAGAGTACATATGTTCTCCCAGTGTTTGCATAGAATCAGTATCTGGCCTTATTTTAAATAATGCTAACGTTTTTATTTTTTTACAAGTTGTTAATGAAGAGAATTTACACCTTTGATTACATTTTGTGTTTTAGGTGTCATGTCCTTATGAAAGCATGATTGCCTAGCAATGCAACCATCTTATTTAAAAGAGAGGACTCTTTTAGTGTCTGCAGTTTGTTGTAACTGTGTAGGCTAAACATTTCTTAGATAACTTTTCATAAACAAATTAAATTACAAATATTTTTTATTCATTTAGGACTGAAATGTGACTTATTTTGGCTGTTAATTTCAGACATTTTAATAGTATTTGCTGAACTATTTGACTGGATTTTTATGATTGTATTAAAATTAGTGTAATCCATATTACTAACCGAGAATAAACCGGATATGGACGCAGGGACATGGCGATGGGACCATGAGACGTACTGCGCAGGCGCGCGTCTCATAAACCGCAAGCGAAGTCGTATCCACCGCGAATTAAGGAGTCACGGCCCAAAAACGAAAGAGCTCAACTAACGTGAATGAGAAATGAAGCAACAACGCGCCCATAGCTACCACTAACCACACAACAACACAAAAAAGAGGATTCAGCGCTGCACCCCAGAGTCAAATGTGAGAGGCTACGGAGGCCCCACAGGTCCACAAAGATAGTATGAAAGGCGCAGGCGTCACCGCCATATTGTGAGTGGCACTACTGTGGAGTGAAGGCGCAGGCATCACTACCATATTGTGAGTGGCACTACTGCGGAGTGAAGTTAGGAATAATGTGCTGCTTGGGATTGTACAAACCTCTGAACGCTTTACACCAAATTCAAACACAATACAGCTCAACGATACAAACACGAGCCCACCTGGATAAGATCAATGAACGCAGGCGCCTACAATGCGCATCTGAAACTGCGGAAGCAAAGCAGGCACGGGTTCAAAACGAAAGACCACAACTGACGGAGATAAATAATCTCTTTCAAATCTATTTCGGGTTACCCAAGACCAGGGGTTGGCGAGCGAAGCGAGCAGGGGGCGGAGCCCCCTAGTTGGGTATATTGGGTAAAGGATGTTAAAGATAGAGCTACCAGGCAAGAGGAAAAGAGGAAGGCCAAAGAAAAGGTTTATGGATGTGGTGAGAGAGAGGACATGCAGGTGATGGGTGTGAAAGAGCAAGATGTAGAGGACAGGAAGATTTGGAACAAGATGATCCGTTATGGCAACCCCTAACAGGAGCAGTCGAAAGAAGAAGAAGAAGTTATTGATTTTTTTTTTACAAATGATGTGCCTAACTCTGAAACTAAGCTTGCTAGCTGTTGTACTTTAGATCACTGGCCCTCACTAGCCCAATAAACTGAAAAATTATTGCTTGCCCTCATCATAGATGTTCATGACACATGGATTTTCTTCATGCACCTCAGTTTTCTGCAGCATCCTAAAAATGTCCATGCAAGATTAATCAGTGATCTTTGTTAGTATGCCTAAGGATGAGTCTTGTCATACACCAAATGTTACAAGGATAAGACAATAAACAACTTATCCATTAACTAGATACTGTAGTATGTTTGATCTGTGTAAAGAAAATATATACTGTATTTTGAAAGATTGTACTGATGGCTAATGAGCTAAATCTGTTTTCAAACAAATTTGACTCCCATTCAACAGCAAGGCCGTCACAAATACTATAGTTGGGTCCGATGATATCAGTCAGCATCAGTCAATGTATGTGCCATATAATTCTGTTTTGCCCTTCCATATCTGTTCACCCTTTTCCTTAAAAGTGAAGAGGGTGCCAAAATTGGGGAAACTGTGTACATAGTTCCTGTACTTAAAATGGACACTCAGTCTTCTTAAGGACTACAGGCCTGTAAATCACATATTATGAAGACACTTGCTGTGCTGGTCCTTAAACATCTATGACCAGTGGTTACAGACCACTCAGATCCCATGCAGTTTGCCTACCAAGTACATATAGAAGCAGATGAAGCTCTGCTCTACATCCTATGCAGAACTACTACCATTTGGACAAAGCTGACACTTTATTCATAGTTATTTGTTTTCGTAAGTGCCTTTAACAATATCTTGTTTGTTGGGTTAGCAAATAAGCTCGAGATGATACAGATATATGCCCCTTACAGTGTCCTGTATAGGAAATGTATAAATGCTTAGACATTGTCCAGAACAGCAGTGCTCACCTACGGAAGGATGGAAGACATCGCTCCTGCCCATGCCTAGGACAACATTCTTTCCCACACTCTGTCTCGAAGTTGGACAAGTGCCGTTCGCAGGAAACCCCGACTGTATCATGCTTTAATCAAGTAGCTGTCCTTCGAGAGTTAAGCCTATATTAAACAGAAGCTAGTATAATTTTGCTTTAGTGTTACTGATTCTTTATTCCATTTAGAATCACCACCGTAACGCTAGGGAAAGATATAAGATATTTCTTTACGTATATTGTTGGGTTAGTAATAGCTGCAGTCTGTAATAAACCTCTTCCAGGGTTCTTGCAACCCCTGCTGGATACTGAACAAAACACAAGTATCCCAGGAACAGTCCTATCTCTCTTTCTTTTTACTCTCTACGCCATTCATTTTAAATGCAACTCCAGTTTATATCACTTGCAGATATCTACAGGCAGCCTCAACAGTGAAGGTGAGGAGGAGTATAGAAATGTAGGGCAGACCTTTGTCATGGAATATATTGAGAACCACCTGGAGTTAAACCTTAGAACGACAAAGAAATTGGTGGTGGAGTTTTGGAATGGATAAAAACATCAGTCATTGTAAACAGGCAGGAGGTGAATGTAGACCGGAATGGGTGGATAACACAAATATGCTGTACTAAAAAGGCCAGGGCAGGCTTTTTTTCCTCAGGAGGCTCAGGTCCATTAGAGAGTGTCACAAGCTACTGATTATGTTCTGCCCATCCAATGTGACTAGTGTACTAATCTCTGCTATTGTCTGCTGGGGAGCTAACACAAGGTTAGGTATGTCAGAACCTTGTTGGTCAGCAAGGTCAGCTGCATTGCAAAAACTGACCCTGGACACACTAGACACACTAACAGAAAAGAGTATGATAGCAAAACTGACATATTGTCCTGGAGCACCTGTAGTCAGTGGTTTATTCTACCAAGGGATGCTGTTTGTTGCCTGCATCCATCAGACTATACAATGTGTCTGCCATTTCAGTCTTTGCTTTGGCCAGACTGTCACAGTTGTCACATTGGCACATAAATAATATTTTTAATATTGTTCTGTTATTATTATGTGTATCACACTTTTTAACTATTTTACACTATGTTTTATGTCAGTGTTTCCCAACCTCGGTCCTGGGGCACACTGTGGCTTCTGGTTTTTGTTCCAACCAGATTCCTAATCAGTGGCAACACCCGATAACACTAATCTCATTTAATTAGCTGGTATTATTTTTCTCTTATTCTCCATTCAGAAAAGAACAGCAGCATGATTTTTACATTTATAAGACATTAAAAAATATTTCTGCTTTTGCTACAGATTTAAATGCTTAACTCTATTTTGTTGATTTCATTATATTTTGCCCTTTCCCTGTGCAGTTTTTTCCCTTTATTGTATCTTATTAATGACAATTAAAAATGAGTAGAGCAGACACACTGGCAAACAACACTGAATAATCAAAGGCTGCAACTACTTTAGTATCAGACCCACTAATTAGTAAATAATGGATTAATTAAACAATTAGAACACCTAGAAAAGTAGAATGAAAATCAAGAT
Organism: Erpetoichthys calabaricus; assembly: GCF_900747795.2. Classification (NCBI taxonomy): domain Eukaryota; kingdom Metazoa; phylum Chordata; class Cladistia; order Polypteriformes; family Polypteridae; genus Erpetoichthys; species Erpetoichthys calabaricus. The sequence continues at coordinate 276,968,935 of NC_041394.2, read as the reverse complement.
GAAAATATTGTTAAAAACAAAAAAATACATTATTCCTATATAACTGCTGTGCCCTGTGTTGGCTGGGATTGGCTCCAGCAGACCCCCGTGACCCTGTGTTCGGATTCAGCGGGTTGGAAAATGGATGGATGGATGGATTTACCAAACTTACTTTTGTAATTTCTATATTGTTCCCAAAACACAGAACTTGGGGAATAACACATCACTTAATTAGCCCAGGAGTCCAATTAAAAACAGAATCTGGTTGGAACAAGAACCTGCAGCCACAGTGTGCCCCCATGACTGAGGTTGGGAAACACTGTTTTATGTTATATGTTACAAGAAAATTTTATTTGAATATAATAGGTTATATAATTGGTGAGCATGTCATATGGAACAGACATAATGTCACCAGTGTTAACAAAAATATGTAGTCAGTGACAACAGTGACAAATAATATAACAGGTCTGAAATACTGTATAAATCCCTGTGTACTTTGAAAACAGTAACAACTAGGGTAGGCTACTGAGAGGTCACGGAAATCCAGCATCTATGGGGAAAACCAGCTAAGGGAAAGTCAAAGCTTCAATGTAGCATTATATATTATTAGTTCCCTCTTGGTTTTACATGTAAACATCGGGAGACCATACAAGATATTTTAATTAAGCCAGCATCATTACATTAATTCATAATAAGATTATAATATCATGCTTTGCAAAGAAGCAATTGAGCTTACAAATAAACATGCAGTCAAAATATGTTATTTTTTTTTATCTTTTATTCTAAATATTATCCTGAAACCTATTACAATAAATTAGATGTGTTGTGTGGAAATTTTAAGAGCTTTGTAGAATACTGTACATTTGATTGAAGTATCATAATAGTAAAAATTGGTAAAGTGTCAATTCCATTTCCAGATCCCATGTATTCTCGTAGGTGTTGAGTGGGAGTGGTTCCTGCAACATGTACACTACAGTATAAGATATACAGTAGAGTCTCACTTATCCGACATAAACGGGCCGGCAGAACGTCGAATAAGCGGAAATGTCGGATAATGGGAGGTGTTAAGAAAAAGTCTACAGTGGAACCTCAGTTCACGAACATCTCTGAACACGTACAAATCGGGTTATGACCAAAAAGTTCGCCAAACGTTTGCCTCTGTACACGACCACACACTCGGTATAGGAACAAGCCAGTTTCCCTTTCGGTTTGTGCGTGCCGATGATTTCCGCACGTGTTCAGTCTCTCCCTGTGCATTCCCTGGGCAGCGTTAGAGAGAGAGTGCGAGAGAGAGACACAGACAGACACATGCACGCGCAAGAGAGAGAGACACATGCACACACGCGCGAGAGAAAGAGAGACACACGCACACACACGTGCGAGAGAGATACACGCGAGAGAGACACACGCGCGAGAGAGACGCATGCACACACACACGTGCATGAGAGAGACCCACACACACTCGCGCGCGAGAGAGACACACGCGCGCACACGCACATGCACACACACACACACACACGCACGTGAGAGACATGCACGCCAGAGAGGGCCAGCCACATAATCCACTGTAATCATGTTTTACAACAAAACAACAGAAAAATTTAACTGAAAAAATGAACTTAGCAACAAAAAATAGACTACGCTCATGCTCGCAACTTGCAGTTCTTGTTGCCGATTGATGCGTTTTTTTTTTTTTTTTAATTTTTTGCGGTGGGACGTCGGGTAATACAGAATGTTGGATAAGCGAAGGTTGGATAAGCGAGACTCTACTGTATTTGAATTTAATGTGCATAAACCTTAAGCTTTAAAAATTAATTTGCAAAAGCGCATGAGATCCTGATCTTTGTAGATTTTCTTACTTATGTAATGCTGAACATGTATTTTGACTTAATTTTCATTTGTTTTTCAAGGTTTTCTCCAGTTAGCTGTTGAAAGTCCTATTATTTATTAATGAGCCTCATGTGCTCACAAAACTTATTTTTTCCATTTATTATTTGTATACAGTGCTTTTATCATGCAAAATAATATGGAAGTAGGCATCCGTGTAAGCTTATAGTAGCTTGGTCACAGGTTATTAACAGTAAAACAAATCTGTACTCCCATAGCGACCTCCTTATGCAGAATGATATCCGGAAGGATAAAATACACACCAATTATATTTAATGATTTTTTTTTAATAAAAATAACCATGAGGGAGAGATGAAAAGGGAATATTACTAAAATACCAAATAAACAGACTGGAAAGAAAACTCTGCTACTTCTTGGGCCTATCTGCATAAATTCAAGTCTCTGTCCGCTCGGTTAGGGGAGTTGTCCACATGTACATGACAATACTGCACACAAGCATTTACTTTTACATATTCCATTTTACTTTTTCACATTCTGGCCTCTCATCCTCCTGCCAGCTAAGTCTTTCTCTCAGCTCTCCTCCTGACTTTGCGTTCATTGGGCCACTGGCAATGAGTTGGCTTTTAATCTCATTCTGTGGTGACTTCAAGCCAGTGCCTGGAATTACTGTACTTTCAAAGACAGGGACTTCCTTGTTCATTTCTCTGCTTTTCTAAGTATACATTAGATTAGAAGTACCCCCGGCAAAGCATAATGTCCTGGCAGTCCTAATCCATCATTTTTCTTTATAGGACTAGGTCACTTAGGTAGTCTCTTATCCATCAATCTTAAAAAATACAACCAAGTCCCAACACTTCTAGTTTTAAACCTTTGGTTGACATGTACCACGATGTAGGGTTCCTATTAGCCTTCTGCCACTGCCCATCTTTGCAAAAGGTAATATGGTTCTCTTTTATATTGCTTAGCACTTCCTGCCAATGCTTTGTGGCCATACTATCTCTCTCTCTCTCTCTCTGTCTCTATATTAGGTGAGGGTCAGGTGTCCTGGCAAACTGCTGGGTCATCAGTCCCCAAGTGTCCTCATGAAATATTGAATGGGTCTGCCCAGGCCACCATTTACTCTTCTTTGTGTAGGCAGTTCTACCTATTTTCCTTTTAAAGCACTTACTGTAGCACAAACATAGTGCATACTTACCATAGTGGTGCATTTCTACTCTCACAAACATGGCAACATACTTTGTCACCATTGGCACCGACACCTTCTATGATCTAGGGAAGGCATTCCCCACTGATTTTCCCTTCTCCAAATGGCTCACCCAAAACAATACAGCTTTGGTTAGGTACAAAATCAAGCAACATTTTTAGTAATGTGCTCAGAAGTAATAACCATAACTATTTAACAGAGTAATTTAAATCCCGGTATCTTATGATTGAATTAAAGTAAGTAGTGAAATATAAACATTTAAATGGATGCACATAGGAGAAAAATTATGGGATGGTGCACATCGCATGTAAATAATGCTTCACAGACTGTAAAAGTGAAGCAGATGGTTCTGTTGTCAAGTATTTATAATAGTAATAATAAGGATTAACTAAAGTAGGTCAGTTTGAAGAAAATGTAGACAGGACCATTATAGGTGCTGCTCAGTATGAGTTGTGGAAATGTTTTAGCAAGTGATACAAAATAGAAAAGCCTTTTGTAGATATATACACTGTTCTCTCAATTCTTTAAACAGACTGATAAAGAAGGAGTTATTAATAGCTGCATTTGTGTTTTGTCTTTACAGAGATGATGATATAGAGGCAATAGCGGTAAGCACTTTACATATTCTCTTTAAATTTGTTTAATAAAATACATGATGTGCACTTTAGTGAAATTTTGAGTATTTGTTAGTGCAATGGAGTGTGACAGTGTTACCAAACTGATAGGTAATTCTAGTTGCAATGAAGAATGCTTTAAAAACTAACTAAGAGGAGCAAATTAATGTTTTACTGCAGCTTCTTCCAGACTGAATGAAGCATTACAGCAATTAAATTTGAGTTTACATTTCTCACAGATATAGTTGAAAGCTAACAGGATGTAAAGCATTAAAAATGGACAAAACTGGAGCATGGCCAAAAGGACACATTTGAGTGATGTAACCTATACTTTTTCTCATGCTTGAATACTGTAAGTATACACACACACATACACACGAATACACACAGCCAGCCTTTCCTAGACATTTGCTATGAAATACAAGCTTTATGTGTTAAATATTTTTTTTCAGGTTTACAATTTTACAACATAATTGTGCAAGGCTTGCTTGATGGCAAAATGGTCAGCGTTGCTTTCTCACAGCTCTACAAGTTGGGGTTTGAATCTTGGCCTGCTTATTGCTCCGCCATGTCTGCCATTTTTTTCTATGGAAACTCCAGTTTCCCTCATCTCCCAAACATGTTAGATTAATTCTGGAATTTTGTATTGGTGCAGCATGTCTGAATGTATGTATGTATGAGCTAGTAGACTGCCACTCCTTTCAGGTATAGGTCCAGATTTATACCTAGTGCTGTTGGCATGGATTCTGGCTCCCTGAGAACCTAAAACTGGATTTATATACTAGTGAGATCACCTTAATTTTCCAATATTTCTTAAATGTAAAAAATGTGTCTTAGGTAGCACAGTAGTTAGAGTACATAATGTACATAATTGAGTATATATTGTGCAGGACAGGATGCGCTCTTGAGTCATCCCCAAACCAAGAAAGACACAAAGGAGGGTGAAATAACACACAATAAAGGTTAATAATGGAAAGAAACAAAGAGCAAAGCAAAATATAAATCGATAGATGGAGCATAACTGTAATATATAACTTTTATGTATGTATTTTTGTGTTTAACTTTTTTCACATCCTATTATCTAATGTGATTACATTTTGAATTGAATACAAGAAGTTATATTTTTTACCATGTTCATTTTTGTTATTTATGCATCATTCATGTGCTGTTGTGATTGTGATGACCCGGGAAATTATATATAGATATGTTCATACATACAAGTTACCCCTTGGTACATACAAAACTTTGTCATTCATAATTGTGCTAGTGACCTTCTTTTTTCTGTAGACATGCAGAACACGTAGCGCGGTAGCAGCAGCTGCAAGCCACCAGCTGAATCTTCTGCATCTCCTTAGCGTGCATTCAGCCCCCCCCCCCCTTCACAACGTGAGCGGCAGAGACCCGAAGTGGTGAGCGTGAAGCGCGCCCCCGGAGAGAGGGGTTGGGGGGTGGGCGAGAGAAGCGAGTAGGGGGCAAAGCACTCTAGTATACTGCATAATATTATATTGTTTTATATATTGTATATATCACGCTTGGGTCACAGAATTGCACAGAAAACAGAGGAGGTTGAAGAGACTTGAATTTTATTCAAACACTGCAAGCAAACATTTGTCTCTTTAAAGGGTTTCAAACGTGCTCCTTGAAAGGAAAGAGTTGACACCTCCGTTTGTCAATTAAAAGTAAGCTCGGGCTTCTTCTGAATGATGCATAAATAATAGCAGGAGAGGTCTGAGAGAGAGAAGGAGAAGCAAACAATCAATTTAACAAACTAAAAGAAGCCCGTACAGGCTTTTTAAGAAGGCGGAGCACTGCGCGAGAGGCTATTACACGACAGCGTCAGCCAGAAGGGTAAGGAGGAATGTGAAGGTAGTCTGTCAATGTTTTTCAGGGGTTTTCCCAGGGGCGTCTGTATTCTCTGGGGGTGCGAACAGCTCCGCAGCTCACACCCCCTCCCTCAGCTTTATTCACGTTTCCGTGAATCAAGCGATCTTCCAGGCCAGGTTCAAACAGACGTGACAGAACATCAGCATTAACATGCTCAGAGCCAGGTCGATGCCTGACTATAAACCTGTAAGGTTGTAAGCCCAAGAACCATTTCATGAGATGGGAGTTTGTATCTTTTTGACGGTATAGCCATTGAAGTGGAGCATGATCAGTTACTAATGTGAAATTTCGTCCCCATAAGTAATACCGTACCGCTTCTACAGCCCATTTAATCGCCAAACATTCTTTTTCAATAGTTGAATAATTGCGTTCTCTGGGGAGTAATTTCCTACTGAAGTATGTGATAGGGTGTTCTTCCCCATCGAAAACCTGGGACAGGACTGCGCCTACTCCGTATGCACTTGCGTCCGTCTGTAGTACAAAATCTTTAGAGAAATCGGGATTTCGCAACACTGGATAAGAAGACAAAGCGGTTTTTAAATCTGAAAAAGAACATTCGCAAGGTGTTGTCCATAAAATAGGGCGTTTTTTTCTTCCCTTAGTAAGCTCTGAGAGAGGAGCAGCCCTATTTGCAAAGTCAGGGATGAATCTTCTGTAATAACCCGCCAGCCCCAGAAAAGCACGTACCTGATTCTGTGTTTTAGGATGTGGGTAAGTGAGCACCTCTTCTATTTTTCTTAATTGTGGACGAAGTAAACCCCTGCCCATGGAGTAACCTAGATAATGTGTCTCAGACATACCTAGTTTACATTTCTTAGGGTTAGCAGTCAACCCAGCTTGTTTCAGACTATCAAGGACAGCCTGAAGACGTTCTAAATGCGAATGCCAATCATTGCTGAAAATCACCACATCATCAAGATACGCCCCAGAATATTCAGAATGTGGACGTAATATCTGATCCATCATATGCTGTAACGTTAGAGGGGCCCCATGAAGGCCAAACGGCAGTCTTGTAAATTCATAAAGTCCATCAGGAGTCGCAAATGCAGTTTTCTCACAACTGTCAGCCTCTAGAGGCACCTGCCAATAACCCTTTGTAAGGTCTAGCATGGAGATATAGGTTGCCTGACCCAGTTTTTCCAACAGCTTGTCTACTCGGGTCATTGGGTAAGCATCAAATTTAGAGACCTTATTCAAGCGCCTAAAATCGATACAGAAGCAAACCAAACCGTCTTGCTTGGGATCTTACACGACCGGACTACACCAGTCACTTCTACTTTCTTGAATTACACCTAGCTCCAGCATCTTCTTGACTTCTTCGCGCACAATATTTCTCCGTGCTTCCGGGATTCGAAACGGCCGCAACTGTACCCGGACACCGGGTTCAGTAGTGATTTTATGTTCTGCTAAATTAGTGACGCCTGGCAAGTCTGAAAAAACATCACTGTTCTGTTCAATCAAGGTTACTAATTCTGTCTTTTGTGAGTCAGTTAAATCATTACCAATAACAACATCAGTCTGAGAAACAGCAGCCAAGGAAGTGTAAACCCCTTGTCGGTCGTGCCATTTCTTCAAGAGATTAATGTGTAAAATTTGGAATGGTTTTCGCCAGCCTGGTATTCTAACTTTGTAATTTACTGTTCAAATATGCTCCTCGATAATTGCCGGGCCCTGCCATTTAGCTAGGAATTTGTGCGGGTCAGACGGAACCAGTACTAAAACACGATCGCTGGGATTGAATTCGCAAAGTTTACTGCGCCTATCGTAAAGACGCTTCTGTGTTTCCTTGTCGCGTTGTTGATGCTCCACAGCAATAGAAGAAAGTTTAGAAATTCTATCGTGCAACGAAACTACTCGGTCTGCAAAGCTCAGCCCGAGGGATGTTGATTCGTGTCCCATCCATTCCTCCCGTACAACATCCAGGATGCCTCTTGGGCGCCTGCCAAATAACAGCTCGAACGGACTCAAGCCAGTGGACGCTTGCGGCGATTCCCGCATAACAAAAGGCAGGACGGAGTCCCAAGATCTAGGATCATTATGAGCAACTCGTCTGATCATTTGTTTTAAAGTCTTGTTAAACCGTTCAGTTAAACCATTAGTCTGTGGATGGTAAACAGTGGTGCCCAGTTTCTTGATAGCGAATCTATCACAGAATTGTTTTATCACACGAGAAGTAAAGGGTGTGCCTTGGTCAGTCAAATTTTCCCCAGGAATACCAATACAAGTAAAAATCACGCACAGAGCTTTGGCTACAGCGGAGGAGTTGGCCTTTTTCAAAGCAGCTACCTCAGGATATCGTGTTGCATAATCAACCAACACCAGCATATATTGGTACCCATTCTTAGTCTTAGGCAAAGGGCCTACAATATCTAATCCCACCCTCTGAAAGGGGACATCCAAAGTAGGCATAGGACAAAGGGGAGCCCTAGGAGGCTTATAAGCGGAGACGATCTGACAGTCAGGACATGAAGCACAGAACCATTCAACATCGTTTCCCATATTCAGCCAATAAAATCGTTTTGATAACCGCTCTCTAGTCTTATCAGCCCCCAGGTGCCCTCCCAAGATGTGAGAGTGGGCCAGCTGCAAAAGAATTTCTCTGTGCACCTCAGGTACAACTAGCTGCTCAATAAATTCCCCCATTAAATGGTCTGTAGTCACTCTGAAAAGACAACCGTCTTTTTCTAGAAAGTGTGGCGTTTTCAAGCCCCCGGTATCGCGCTCTTTGTAATAGGAGTCACTAGCAGTGCGTGCCTGTTTAAATGCATATTCTAATGAGTCATCAGCGTGCTGCAAGCGCACAAAATCCGACTGCTCGCTAGTACTCGGTTTGGGTTCGGAGGCATTTGCAATCTGATAGGATGTAGAAGGGCCTTCCTGCCATTCCGGGAAATTGTGGGGGGTGTCTCCCTCAGTCTCGCTGGAGAGATCGGGTTCAATATCTAATCGGGGCTCTAGGTTTTCCCCAACCGCCACTAATTCTCCTTCTTCTTCCCTCCCACTAAGCTCAACAGGGGACTTGATGGCTGGTGAGCGATGTTCAGCTATTAGTCTAGGAAAAAGGGCATTTCTTCTGCCTATCAGTAAAGGCCAAGGGCATGAGTCAGAAACAGCAGACCAAACTTTAAAGTGACGACCCTTATAAGTTAAAGGAAGAAGTAATGTCTGATAGTCTTTAACATCCCCATGTACACAACGTATCTTTACAGTCTCAGTGTTACTAAGGTATCTGTCGTCAAGACAGTCCTGTCTGACAACACAAAGGTCACTGCCTGAGTCCAACAATGCCGTCATCTCGCGGCCCCCAAACTTCACCGAGATCAATAAGCCATCTTTCTCTTTTGATGAATCTGGAATATTTGAGCAACAAACCTCCGCTAAACCAACTTCCATTGATTGAGCTGGAGACAGGTGACATTCTTTCGCCAAGTGACCGGGTTGGTCGCACCGGAAACATTTTCGTTCAGCACCACTGCCGAAATATCCTTGGCGACTTCCACGGCCACGGCCGCTTTCTCCAGAAACAGGCATCTCATTTGCAACTGCATTCACTGGAGGCCTTCCCGACGAAATCCGATGATCAGGTGCTGAAGCTTCAAGATGATCAGGTCTATGGTCAAGGTGACGAGAATGCCCTGAGCGGTCTCTCGGAGGTTGTAACACACCATACGGGGCACCAAACCCACCGCTTTTTCTCCAAGAGGTCTGCGAGCCTTCTAACCGTTGAGATATAATCGTCAGTGATTCAAGATTATGACAAAGAAACTCATCTCGAAGAGGTGCGGTATCCCGAACAGAACATGTTCATAACAACCTTTTCTACGATTCTCTCCATCTTGTCCCCCTCAAACCAGCAATGCACTTTATGAATCAAATCTTGTATTTGTGCACGGATGGAACCGTTCATATTCAGTTTCCAGTCGTAAAGTGCAAAACCTTTAGACAAAAAGGTTGTGGTTTTACGCAAAAGAACTTGCTCCTTCAAAAAATAATAATCACCAAGCTTATCAGCAGGTACATTTCGTAAGGAAAGTAAGGCGTCACCAGAAAAAAAAGGGGTGACGATAACAGCCCAGTGACGTTTGTCCCATCCCAACAAAGTCGCCACTTGCTCAAAAGCCAAAAGAAACATCTGTGGGTCATCAGAAGGACCCATCTTCGTCAGTACATTCTTAGCATTGTCTGGGAGCGGAGGCAGAGGGACTACTCGCCTAACATTTTGCGGAGGAGGCGGAGATGGAGGCGCAACATACTGTTGAGGGACTGGATTATCCCTTCGATGAACACTCTGAGGCGGAGCCGGAGGCGGAATAGTCTGTTGGGGAATTAAATCATCATCCGGATCGTAAGGGAGCGGAACATCCTGGGCGATTTCAAAAATATATTCGGCTTCCAACTGTGCATCCATCTGTGCAACCACTCCTGGTACCACTTGTCATGCTTGGGTCACAGAATTGCACAGAAAACAGAGGAAGTTGAAGAGACTTGAATTTTATTCAAACACTGCAAACAAACATTTGTCTCTTTAAAGGGTTTCAAACGTGCTCCTTGAAAGGAAAGAGTTGACACCTCCATTTGTCAATTAAAAGTAAGCTCGGGCTTCTTCTTCTTCGGAGGAATACGTGCCAGGAGCAGGAGAGGTCTGAGAGAGAGAAGGAGAAGCAAACAATCAATTTAACAAACTAAAAGAAGCCCGTACAGGCTTTTTAAGAAGGCGGAGCACCGCGCGAGAGGCATATTACACGACAGCGCCGGACAGAAGGGTAAGGAGGAATGTGAAGGTCTGTCAATGTTTTTCAGGGGTTTTCCCAGGGGCGTCTGTATTCTCTGGGGGTGCGATCAGCTCCGCAGCTCACAATATATATATATATATTGTGGCGGACGGCCAGGACCCATGCCTGGCTGGGACGCCTGGAAGGACCGAGAGAGGGACAATACCTCCCCTGGACCACAGGAGGGCCTCCGCCAGGGGGTCCCGGACAGTTGTGGAGCCCTGGAGGCCAGCACTTCTGCCACACCCGGAGGTGCTGGGGGGAAGGAATTCCAGGGACACCCGGAGTGCTTCCGGGTGCTCATGCAGCACTTCCGCCACACCAGGAAGTACAGCCAGAAGTTCATCGGAAAGCACCTGGAGCATGTCCGGGTAATTATAAAAGAGGCCACCTCCCTCGAGTGAGAGAGCTGAGTTGGGAGGAAGAAGGCAACATTCGGGAGGAGAGGTGGAAAGGCGGCAGGAGAAGTCTGGAAGGGAGAGGAAAGGACAGGAAGATAGATGTTTGGTGCAGGGGCACTGTGTTGTGTGCTGGACTATTATTGTAATTAAAAGTGTGTATTTTTGGAACAATGTGCCCGTGTCTGTTTGTGCCAAGGCTGAACTACCACAATATATATATATATATATATATATATATATATATATATATATATATATATATATATATATATATATATATAGTGTGTATATATATATATCTCTGTCTATTATAAAAAAAAATTCTGGGAGAGAAAGACGGGAGACGAGACGTGATCTTCATGTTAAGATCACGGAAGACGCTTAAAAGACCCGCGAGACGAAAGAGAATGGCCACGGAGCATCTCGCGAGGACCTTAAACATGAGACTTTGTGGCAAGAGATTGACCCAGGACCGTCTCACGATGACGTAGAACATGAGATTCTTGCAAGACACGCCCTACTTACAACCAATATCAAATAAGACAACGGGCAGCAAAACATTCAGTCGTCTAAAGGATTTGAGCACATACAGATCCAGGGTCTCAGCGCATATAAAGCGTATAAGGACAATACGTTATAAATTAAATGTCGACGACTAAGTAAAGAAGAAAGCAGCGTGGGGAAAAGAGACTCAAAAGCGTTGGAGAGAAAAAAGTGCAAAGAAGAAAAAGAATAATCTAGGTGCAAATTCAGAAAATAAGGAAAGTAATTATCAGCCCGGAACAAGTGGAATTGAAAAAAAACACGTCTAGTCGGGCTCAGAATTAAAAGACAGAGAGTAAAAGACAAAGAAGAACTTCATAAAGACGTTCACAAACGTTGGCGCTATACATATGCAAAGCAGCTTAGAGATTATGAAAGCAGTGGAATTCGAAAGGCTCAAAAAAAAAGTTGGTACGATACACATGTGGAGAAAGTTAAAGAATATGAAAGTAGGAAAATTAGAAAAGAAAAAAGAAAGTAAAGATCGCAGTAGCGCAGACAAACATAAATTATTACTCGAAAAAGGGAAAATAATCACCACGGACCAGGTGTCATTGAAAAAAAAGCAGGACAAAGCGAGGTCAGAAATAAAAGACAGAGTAGAAAACAAAGTAAAACGTAATAAAGAGGTTAAAAAACAAGGGGGCCAAACACATGCAGAGCAGGTTAGAGATAATGAAAACTGGAATTCAAAAGACTCAAAAAAACGTAGGAGCGAAACACATGCAGAGCAAGATACAGAATATAAAAGCAGAAAAAAACGACAGTGTCAAAACAAAGACAGTAAACATCGCATTAGCGCAAAGAGAAATTATTACTCTGAGAAATAACGAAAAGGCGAATAGAGATCGAATATATGGACACAGGTGATATGTCAGAAGTATGTAAATATTGTAAGGCTTTGAAGTTTAAGTCAGAGAATTTCAAAAAAGGGGTTTTTACCTCACATGCATTTATTGGTTACTTTGCAAAAAAAATTATTAACTGCTGATGATGTAGATTGTTTTGTCTGTGCTAAAATTCCAAACAGTGAAACCTATCCTGAATTATGGTACAAAGTCATTAAACACATGTCTCACTGACCTCATTTAAAAGATTTAGCATATTGGGACTCCAAAGATTCCAAATATTGTTTTTACAGAAGTTCTGAAATAAAAGTGAAACTCATGAAATAGCAACAATTGAAAGAAAAAAAAAATCTTAAAAGTGTGTATCCGGAAAACCAAACACGGGGGTTGGCGAGCAAAGCGAGCAGGGGGCAAGGCCCCCTAGTGTGTATATATCACAGACCTTCTCTTCCATATATATATATATATATATATATATATATATATATATATATATATATATATATATATATAAAATATACAGTATAAACACTACCAGTGAGAAGTTTTAGAACACCTCAGTTTTTTCATCTTTTATCAAGATGCATGCAATTTAATAACTTAATGTTTCATGAAATCAAGGCATAGAACAAATAAAAAATGGGAAATAAAAAAATAAGTCAAGGAATCATTAAGTGTACAAAATGTTATTCAAATTTTTGATTTGTCAAAGTAGCCACCTTTTCTGATGTAACAGCCAAACTGTGGTAACTCTTTTGATTAAGAATTTCAGTCACTTAGTGCAAGTCCCCGACTCCAGCAAAAGAACCCCAGACAATCACACTTCCTCTTCCTTGTTTGAGCAAAGATTTAAAATTTTGATTCATCAGTCCATAAGACTTTCTTTCAGTCAGCAGTATTCCACAGCCAGTACTGTATTTCAAGACATTGTTTTGTCCTTTAAGTAATGGCTTTATTACTGCCACTTTCCCTGTCAAACCTGTAGTCTCTTATTCACAGTAGGAACAGAGATCTTCTTTTTTTGACCAAGGTTAAGCTGTGTTTGAAGCTGTTGTGCTGTGAGGCACCTATCATGCAAACTGGTGACTCCCAGAAACTTGTCTTCTGATTGGATGGTGACATTGGGTCTGCCAGATCTTTTCCTATTAGAGTTTCTTCCAGTTTCCAATTGCCTTTGAATTGTGTAGGACACCGTACTCACTGACACTTTGATTTTTTTTGCAATTTCTCTAAATGAAAGGCCTACACTTCTAGGGGGGATAATGCTCTGTCTCTTTTTTTTTTGTTAATGCCATTTTCTTGCCTTTATTACTAAATATTATTTAATAGTTATTACTATATATTATTATTATTATTATTATATTATTACTATATATTATTATTATAACTTTCTACAGTGTAATATTGTCCAAGTAGTACTTCAGAGGGTGTAGTAACACAGTCTGTTCCAACTCTGTTTTTAGAGTCAGACTTAGGGTTTTTAAGTAATCAACAAAAAATGGGACACCTGTCAAAATACAGTAGTTGGTTTCAACTTGCAAGGCTTAATTTACCTTAACTACTGCAGAACATGTTGGATGTAACGCGTGAGTTGTTCCATGAAGAAGGCCCATTTGTAATATTATATTTCCTTTTTTCATTTTTTGCTAGCTTAAACTGTAAATTTAAACCTCTGGAAGTAAAAGGTTTGACTGATAATATATATATATATATATATATATATATATACTGTATAATATATATATATATATATATATATATATATATATATATATATATATATATATATATATATATATATATATTGTGACGGACAGCTGGGTCCCATGCCCGGCTGGGATGCCCCTTCACTATATATTCAGGGGGAGCAGCCCTGGACAGTGCAATACCTCCCCTGGACACTGGATGGCCGCCTCCCTGGGTTGGAGCGGTGCCTCAGTCTCCCGCATCCATGGGGGATGGAGTTCTCCACAGCCCTTACGGGTTCTGCAGGCGCCGCCAGGGGGTGCTGTAGCAGGAGCTGCTGGACCCTTCTGGGCATTAGTTTCGCCTCACCCGGAAGTACAGCCGGATGTCGCCAATCAAACACTTGGAGCACTTCTGGGTGCCCAATAAAAGGGGCCAGCAACCACCACTCAGAGGCCAGAGTCTGTTGGAGGAGGACAAGGTTGCCAGGGAGGAGTGGTGGTAGAAGAGAGAAGTGTTTTTGGTGTTAGTGTTTAGTGCTTGGGACTGTGTTGTGGCTGGGGGGATTATGGGGAAGACGTGCCCTCCAGCTGAAGAAAATAAACAGTTGTTTTATTTTACACATGCCCCCGTGTGAATCTGTGTTGGGTCGGGTGCATATATAGCGCCTTTGTTACAATATATATATATATATATATATATATATATATATATATATATATATATATATATATAAAAAACATATGTGTTTTTGTAATGGGCCAAACTGGCATAATGGTTCTTTTATACTGGAATGAACACATCCTTTAGTTTACAAAAAAATAGAATAAGTTTCCTTTCACTACAGGTCTATATTTTGTGTGCACCTATTGTCTTCTGGTAGAGGATTTGTTTTCTTCTTTACTAGTACAACATGGTATGGATCAAGTCTAAAAATATCACAGAGCAGTTTTATGTCCATATATTTCTAACACTTCACTCCAGCAGAGGGTGTTGTAGAGTTGCAATGTAGATTAGAGCTCTCTTACTGAATATTTAACCATCATGCAAAACAAAGCTTCTGTATTCTGATTGACAGATCTCTGTGCAAATGTTGTATAATCCTGAACTGTGACATTTTATGCAAATTGTCTACTAAGAAGCCAACTCTTACTCACATGCTCAACATAAAGGGCTATAAGCTTGTAACCAGTAAAAGTTGTAGGCTGTTGATGTAGTAATGTCTTTAAAAATACAATATTTTCCCCGTCTCCCTTTCTCTTTTACAACTGAAAGTTGAAGGATTTGTTTTTCATTGTTTTTAATACTTAACAGGGCATGCTATGTTGAGAAGTCTATTAAGTGTAATTTTAATCTTTGGTTTGGCATACTCTGTCTCTCTCTATCACTCATAATCTCAGATTCAGTTAATGTGGTTTCTGCTGCTATCCATACACCAATTTCGTACTCTTGCTTTACTTGCTGTTTTTGCTAAGTGATTATTTAAGTTTAGGTAACTCCTAAGCTTTGACATTATATGCTAGATTTTGGTGGGGCCCAACCAAAGCCCAGGGTTCCCCTTACTGCTTAGTTCACCTCTGCTCCACTGGCATACAGAGAAGCACTGTAAGCCTCTCTGTCTCTCTCCCTCTGTTTCTCTCTCTGCCTACATCCTGACAGGACCATTCTAGTTTAGTGGGACCTTAGTCCATCACTATGGCTGGCAGTCCATCACCGGCCAAGTGACTCTATATAGTACAGACATTTTTTTCTGTATTCTTGTGAAACTGACTTCATTTTCAGGCATTTCTTAAATGGAAAAACTAATTTTGAACATTACAGTAGTTTGAGTACTAAAGGACAGGCTATTGCCTATGTCAAAGCCTACACTACATGTGATTTAGTAAAACAAATTTATTAAATTCCAAATGGAATTTTTTTTTTTTTTTCACAGTTTATAGAAAAATAGTTGTTGTTCCCTTGTTTTAACTCATTGAAAAAATAATTAACTAAATAAATTAAATGTACACATGCTTAGGCAGGAAAGCGAACATTGTTTTCAAAAGATGCCTCCAAATAATGCCAGTTTCTGTCCTACCACTGTGTCTCTAAGGATGGCTTAGGAGCATGTGGTAATTCTCTCAGATTCATGTACACATTGTAGATTATGGGATAAGTATGAATAAGTATGAAATGATAGCAGTTTCCATCCTAGCACTGAGCCTCTAAGAATAATTAGGAGTATGTGGTACTTTCTATCAGATTTATGTAGACATTGTAAATTATGGAAGAAGTTTGAATTAAATTGTAAACTACTGCATTATAGCTGAATTAAATTTGTTTAATAGAATTTTGTGCTGAACATTGTCACAATATATTTAAATCTAAATTAATAATTTCTAGTGTGTCATAAATCCCCACAAGTATCCCCATTGTCCTTATACATTATCTACTGTATGTATGGCTCATGGGTAACACTTTAGAATTCATAACTTTGAATCTTGCACACATATTGTGAAGCAGCATATAGCATAAAGCTACAAAATATCTGGATGGGAATGCAGTGTGCTGCATATGGAAATTAATGCATTAAATATGAATGTAATAATCAACACACACCAGAAAGTCAAATATGTAAAACCAGTGAATAAAGATTTAAAAACTGATGCAAATGTGTGTGATTATAACCGTGTTACTGCCTTCATTTTTGTACCTTATTTTGGTGTGCAAGCACGTGTGCCATTTTTCCCATCTCCTTTGCTTGGCAAACTTTTGATATTATTTGTATCTACTATATTTATCACCAGTTTTTACACTAGGCAAGTATATGTATTTGTTCTGGACATTATTATAATATCCTGCCTTGCTCCCTGTGTTGGCTGGGATTGGCCTGTAGTTAGGATATAGCGGGTTGGATAATGGATGGATGGATGGATGGATGGATTATAATAATAATAATAATAATTATTATTATTATAAATAATTGTTATTATTTATTTAGCAGATGCCTTTATCCAAGGCAACCTACAAAACAAGTTATAATATATAGAAGAATGATTAGAAGGTGCAAACAGGACATGGGAGTACTACTATTACATAATTATGCACACAACTAGAGTTTGACAAAAATCAGTTTCCTAAATTCTTTGTCAGTACAACAGCAGCTAACCTGCAAAAAATAAACTCAGTGTTTCCAAAATATATAATGAAAAGGTGCATTTTTAAAAGATGTCTAAATATGGGCAAACTGGTTATAGACAAAGGGAGATCATTTCATAGCTTTGGAGCAAGAATGGAGGAACATTGTCCAGTCTTGGCACATTTCACAAAAGGGATGGTCAGCAGATGCAGAATGGAGATTTCTTGAAGGGAAATACGGAGAGACTAAAGACTAGAGATATTGAGGAGCAGAAACATTGAGAGAACTATAGGTCAAGACAAAAGTTTTAAATTGGATCCCTACAGCAACAGGAAGCCGCTGGAGAGACCAAATTAAACGAGTAGCAGGAGCGAAATGAGGAACAGAGAACGCCAGTCGAGCAGCTGCATTCTGCAAGAGCTGGAGAGGTCTAACAAGAGGGAGTTGTAGTAGTCCAGCCAAGAGAGACCTGGTACCTGAAGAAGAGAGACCATGTAAAGGCAAATCAGGAAATACTACACATGCATTCTTCAAACCTGGCTAGTATTACTTTATGAATATATCTTGATGTAGGAAGAGGACAGAAAGTTGCTTTGGGCAATAATTGTAGTTTATACATTATGGTATATAGAAAAAATAGTTAGTTACTGGAAGATTATATTCGTAACAAAGCAGCTCAAAGAACACATACACATTATCTGTATGGAGATCCCTGAAGGACTGGATGACTAAAACTAAATACTGTATAGGTTAAAGAAGTCTGGAATATATTTTTATTATATAGGATAGGGCATTTGATAGGCGCATTCTAGCCTTAAAGCAATTAAGTGAGTGAGTGAGTGAGTGAGAAACACTGGGTTTCTGGAAAGTTGATGATAATTAGAGTTGTCTAGAACACAGGGCAGAACATACAGAGGATTTTAAGAAAATTTTTTTTCCAAGTCTAACCAAGCAGTTGTAGTTTCAATGACTCCTGCCACCTTCCAACATCTCAACATATAAACTGCTCAAAAAAATTAAAGGAAGACTTTGAAAACACATCAGATCTCAATGGGGAAAAATCATGCTGGATATCTATATTGATATGGACTGGGTAATGTGTAAGGAATGAAAGGACGCCACATCGTTTAATGGAAATGAAAATCATCAACCTACAGAGGGCTGAATTCAAAGACACCCCGAAAATCAAAGTGAAAAAATGATGCGGAAGGCTAGTCTATTTTGCCGAAATTTCATTGCAGCAACTCAAACTCGTACTCAGTAGTTTGTTTGGCCCCCACGTGCTCCTAATGAGATGACGGATGGTGTCCTGGGGGATCTCCTCCCAGATCTGGACCAGAGCATCACTGAGCTCCAGGACAGTCTGAGGTACAACCTGGCGGTGTCGGATGGACTGAAACATAATGTCCCAGAGGTGTTCTGTTGGATTTAGGTCAGGTGAGTGTGGGGGCCAGTCAATGGTATCAATTCCTTCATCCTCTAGGAACCTCCAGCATACTCTCGCCACATGAGGCTGGGCATTGTCGTGCACCAGGAGGGACCCAGGACCCACTGCACCAGCATAGGGTCTGACATTGGGTCCAAGGATTTCATCTCGATACCTAATGGCAGTCAAGGTGCCATTGTCTAGCCTGTAGAGGTCTCTGCGTCCTTCCATGGATATGCCTTCTCAGACCATCACTGACCCACCACCAAACCGGTCATGCTGAACAATGTTATGGGCAGCATAACGTTCTGCATGGCTTCTCCAGACCCTTTCACATCTGTCACATGTGCTCAGGGTGAACCTGCTTTCATCTTTGAAAAGCATTGGACGCCAATGGTGGACCTGCCAATTCTGGTATTCTATGGCAAATGCCAATCGAGCTCCATGTGCCGGGCAGTGAGCACAGGGCCCACTAGAGGACGTCGAGCCCTCAGGCCACTCTCATGAAGTCTGTTTCTGATTGTTTGGTCAGAGACATTCACAACAGTGGCCTGCTGGAGGTCATTTTGTTGGGCTCTGGCAGTGCTCATCTGGTTCCACCTTGACCAAAGGAGCAGATACCAGTCCTGCTGATGGATTAAGAACCTTTTATGGCCCTGTCCAGCTTTCCTAGAGTAACTACCTGTCTCCTGGAATCTCCTCCTTGCCCTTGAGACTGTGCTTGGAGACACAGCAAACCTTCTGGCAATGGCACATATTGATGTGCCATCTTGGAGAAGTTGGACTACCTGTGCAACCTCTATAGGGTCCAGGTATCGCCTCATGCTACCAGTAGTGACACTGACCGTAGCCAAAAGCAAAACTAGTGAAAAAACAGTCAGAAAAGATGAGGAGGGAAAAATATCTGTGGCTTCCACCTGTTAAACCATTCCTGTTTTGGGGGTCATCTCATTGTTGCCCCTCTAGTGCACCTGTAGTTAATTTCATTAACACCAAAGCAACTGAAACTGATTAACAACCCCCTCTTCTACTTAACTGACCAGATCAATATCCCATAAGTTTCATCGACGTGATGCTATACTCTGATTAAAAAGTGTTCCTTTAATTTATACATACATGTATATGTATATATTTGCAACTCAATGATAAAACATAAGATCACATATGGAATGACACTTTCTTTTTAGTTTGGAGTCATATTTTTATGTATAGACTTTTTGATAAACAAATTAAATAAAAAAGAATGCCCTGAAGAAGAAATAGAAACTTTGGGGGGATATGTATTTATTTAGGCAATACAGTAATCCCTCCTCCATCGCGGGGGTTGCGTTCCAGAGCCACCCACGAAATAAGAAAATCGGCGAAGTAGAAACCATATGTTTATATGGTTATTTTTATATTGTCATGCTTGGGTCACAGATTTGCGCAGAAACAGAGGAGGTTGTAGAGAGACAGGAACGTTATTCAAACACTGCAAACAAACATTTGTCTCTTTTTCAAAAGTTTAAACTGTGCTCCATGACAAGACAGAGATGACAGTTTTGTCTCACAATTAAAAGAATGCAAAAATATCTTCCTCTTCAAAGGAGTGCGTGTCAGGAGCACAGAATGTCACATAGATAGAGAAAACAATCTCTAGCAAACAAATCAATAGGGCTGTTTGGCTTTTAAGTATGCGAAGCACCGCGGCACAAAGCTGTTGAAGGCGGCAGCTCACACCCCCTCCATCAGGAGCAGACAAAGAGAGAGAGAGAGAGAGATAGAGAGAGACAGAGTTTGTTTTTCAGTCAAAAATCAATACGTGCCCTTCGAGCTTTTAAGTATGCGAAGCACCGTGCAGCATGTCGTTTCAGGAAGCAGCTGCACAAAAGATAGCAACGTGAAGATAATCTTTCAGCATTTTTAGACGAGCGTCCGTATCGTCTAGGTGTGCGAACAGCCCCCCTGCTCAATCCCCATACGTCAGGATCAGAGAAAGTCAGCGCAAGAGAGAGAGAAAAGTAAGCAATCTAGCTTCTCAGCCATCTGCCAATAGCGTCCCTTGTATGAAATCAACTGGGCAAACCAACTGAGGAAGCATGTACCAGAAATTAAAAGACCCATTGTCTGCCGAAATCTGCGAACCAGCTAAAAATCTGCGATATAAATTTAAATATGCTTACATATAAAATCCGCGATGGAGTGAAGCCGCGAAAGGCGAAGCGCGATATAGCGAGGGATCACTGTATTAATTCTCCTAGATAGAGTAAGACAATCTTATGTTATCATTTCTTTAATACTTTCATATTGATAAACTTATGTTTTTAGATATCTTTAAGCTTTCTTGTAACTGTCACCCCAGACTATTTGAATTGTTCAGAGACAATCAAAGGAAAGTAATTATTTAGTTTGTCAAAGAAGAGAATTCGCTGGGAGGAGAAGCCTCTTATTTGGATTGATTCTGAGCCCAGAGATGTTTTGAAAATAGCCCAATAATTTGAAGCAACAATGATAGTGGGTCCAAAATATAGAACACCAGAAGCATAGCATCCGGCGCCGCCGTGAGTGGCAGCCTTTTCAGCAGCTCCGTGTATGACTGTATATGTATGTGTACTTTTCTACTTTTATTTTTCTATTTTTATTTATTGATCACTCCTACCACTTTATTTTATGTGGATTCCTTCCCTGGACACACTTACTTTTACAACGTGGGCATGGATTTTAACACGCCGAGACTCGCCTATTCAAGTACTCAACTTCGGGCGCTGAGAACAAATGCCAGTGCCGGTGTGGTTCCATATTTACCCGACGAGGTAAGAAGGCGGTATCGTGGCAGCAGAGCCGGCACTAAGCTAAAAAGAAGCGGCTTGCGAGAAAGTGGCGTTTCAAGCCTTCGGTGCCTTCTGTGATTCTGGGGAATGTAAACTCAATCTCAAATAAGATCGACGAACTGGCTGCGCTGGTGAAAAATGTAAGGACCTACAGAGAATGCAGTTTGTTGTGTTTCTGCGAAACGTGGCTAAATAACACCATCCCAGATGCCAACGTGGAGCTATCCGGGTATAGCACAGTTAGAGCGGACAGAGATGCAAGTACCTGTGGTAAGCACAAAGGAGGAGGACTCGCTCTCTATGTTAATACACGGTGGTGTCACTCTGGACATGTTAACGTCAAAATCTCCACTTGCTGCAGGGATATCGAACTGTTGGCCGTAAGTTTACGTCCCTACTATTTGCCCAGAGAGTTTGGACATGTCATTGTTGTTATTGTATACATTCCTCCTCGGGCAGACGTGGAGTCAGCGAGTGACATCATCCATTCCGCTGTTGCTAAGTTACAAACGCAGCACCCTGAGGCGCTTGTGCTAATCGCTGGAGACTTTAACCATGTGACGCTGGACAAAACATTGCCTGCATTCTCCCAGTATGTGGACTGTAACACCCGGGGAAATAAGACTATTGATTTACTGTATGCAAACGTTAAAGACGCATACAGCGCCACCCCGCTGCCTGCGCTTGGGAAAGGAGATCATAACCTGGTTCAGCTTCAGCCTCACTATAAACCAAAAGTTAGAGTTCTACCTGTAACCACACGATCATTCAGGAAGTGGACCCCGGAGGCTGAGAATACTCTGAGAGAACTTTTTGGAACTACAGACTGGGATATCCTGCAGGGATCTCATAATGAGAACATTGAGGAAGTTGTTGACTGCACTACTGACTATATCAACTTCTGTATGGACATTGTAGTTCCAGTAAGAAAAGTACGCTGCTATGCTAACAACAAGCCATGGATTACAAGTGACATCAAGGGCCTTTTGAATCAGAAGAAAAGGGCTTTTAAAGACGGTGATCAGCATGAGCTCAAGCGCGTGCAGAAGGAACTCCGAGTCCAACTCAGGGCGGCGAAGGAGCAGTACAGGAGAAAGCTGGAGCAGAAGTTGCAGAATAACAGCATGAAGGAAGTGTGGGATGGGATGAAGATCATCACTGGCTGCAGCTCGAAGCGGGGTACCACCATTGAGAGAGACGTGAAGAGAGCAAACCAAATGAACAACTTTTTTAACAGGTTTGACCACCCTAACCCCACTCTCACTCTCACCTCGGAGTACTGCACCCTCCACACATCCTTCTGCTGATACCAGCATAGGAAAAACATCCCCACCCATAATAACAACAGCGCAAGTGAGCAGAGAGCTGAGGAGACTTCGTGCCAGCAAAGCAGCGGGTCCAGATGGAGTATCGCCACGACTGCTGAAGGTCTGTGCATCGGAGCTGGGGGGTCCTCTACAGTGCATCTTCAACCTGAGCCTGGAACAGGGGAGAGTCCCGAGGCTTTGGAAAACATCTTGTATCACCCCAGTCCCAAAGGTATCACGTCCTGGTGAGCTGAATGACTTTCGGCCTGTTGCTCTGACATCACATGTGATGAAGACCATGGAGAGGCTGCTGCTTCACCACCTTAGGCCACAGGTTCAACACGCCCTTGACCCTCTGCAGTTTGCATATCAGGAGAACGTGGGAGCGGAAGATGCCATCATCTATATGCTACACCGATCCCTCTCTCACTTGGACAGAGGCAGTGGTGCTGTAAGAATTATGTTTCTAGACTTCTCTAGCGCCTTCAACACAATCCAACCTCTGCTCCTTAGGGACAAGCTGACAGAGATGGGAGTAGATTCATACCTAGTGGCATGGATCGTGGACTGTCTTAAAGACAGACCTCAGTATGTGCATCTTGGGAACTGCACGTCTGACATTGTGGTCAGCAACACAGGAGCGCCACAAGGGACTGTACTTTCTCCGGTCCTGTTCAGCCTATATACATCGGACTTCCAATACAACTCGGAGTCCTGCCATGTGCAAAAGTTCGCTGATGACACTGCTATCGTGGGCTGTATCAGGAATGGGCTGGAGGAGGAGTATAGGGACCTAATCAATGACTTTGTTAAATGGTCCGACTCAAACCACCTACACCTGAACACCAGCAAAACCAAGGAGCTGGTGGTGGATTTTAGGAGGCCCAGACCCCTCATAGACCCAGTGATCATCAAAGGTGACTGTGTGCAGATGGTGCAGACCTATAAATATCTGGGAGTGCAGCTGGATGATAAATTAGACTGGACTGCCAATACTGATGCGCTGTGCAAGAAAGGACAAAGCCGGTTATACTTCCTTAGAAGGCTGGCTTCCTTCAACATCTGCAATAAGATGCTGCAGATGTTCTATCAAACAGTTGTGGCGAGCGCCCTCTTCTACGCAGTGGTGTGCTGGGGAGGCAGCATTAAGAGGAAAGACGCCTCACGCCTGGACAAACTGGTTAGGAAGGCAGGCTCTATTGTTGGCATGGAGCTGGACAGTTTAACATCTGTGGCAGAGCGAAGGGCGCTCAGCAGGCTCCTATCAATTATGGAGAATCCACTGCATCCACTAAATAATGTCATCTCCAGACAGAAGAGCAGCTTCAGCGACAGACTGCTGTCACTGTCCTGCTCCACAGACAGATTGAGGAGATCGTTCCTCCCCCAAACTATGCGACTCTTTAATTCCACCAGGGGGGGTAAACGTTAATATTTAACATTATACATAGTTATTGTCTGTTTTTTTCACCCGTATTATTATCATTCTTTAATTTAATATTATTTATTGTATCAGTATGCTGCTGCTGAAGAATGTGAATTTCCCATCGGGATTAATAAAGTATCTATCTATCTATCTATCTATCTATCTATCTATCTATCTATCTATCTATCTATCTATCTATCTATCTATCTGTCTATCTATCTATCTATCTATCTATCTAAGAAAAAAAATCTTTTCTTTACATTTATATAGCGCTTTTCTCACTACTCAAAGAGAAGCTCTTCCCTTATGGATCCCTTTTAACTTGGACTGAATCCAAGCTAGGTATTCAATAGCAATTGCAAAAAGCATTGGTGATAAGGTCTGGTTTTACACTCTTAAAGCAATCAGAATGTATATAATTTTAATGAATTAAAATTTCAGGTCTAGCATAAAGTAATTCCGCCATGCACATACCGTATTTTAGAAATTAACCAAAATTACTGTACATTACTAAATGACTCTATCAAAAGCATTCTTTGCATTTAAAAAAGGTAGAAACTCTGAAGTCTAAAACTTTAGAGGAATTTAACAGCCATCTAATATAAGATACTAGATGTCTGTCTTTTGTAAACCTGATTTGATCTTGAGATATTATATAAGGGTGCACTTTATGTATTCTTTACGAGAATACCTTTGCAAAAATAATTCATCTTTCATAAGAAAGGTACTGTAGGATGAACAGTCAAGCAGGTTTTTATTTTTTCATTTGAAAGACAGTGCTTGACATCTGATATAATGTTTTTGCTAAAATGTTATGTTCTCTAGTTTACACAAACATTTATAACATTAGAGGCACTAATGTGATAGAGAAAATTTGTTAAAATTCCATTGAATAGCAGTCTGGTTCTGCAGCTTTATGTTTTGCTGTGAGCTTATAGCATATAGAATTTCAGAGAGCCCCAGGGATTTTTTTTGTCTGCTCTGTACAGAATATGTAACGTTATGGTACTTGTATATCATCAAAGAAATGACTAAGCCTCATTTTCTGTATACTGCATTATATGAAGACGTATAGTATTCCTTAAGTATATTTTAAATGGCTCATAATGATTTTAGCTCCCACTAAATTGGTATTCTGTACTGTATTTTTACAGTAAATATTTGTTGTTGTAAAATCTTGTTGGACGTTTCTCCATATTTGTAATAATTATTGCAAATAAGTTGCTCTGTTTCTCATGTACCCAAACGGTTAAATTCCGATTGTAGTGTCAACCCTTTACAAATCTTTTGTAAAGCACATCATTCAACGATCTTGCATATTCTCACAGAAATCTCAATTGGTGAAGATATGTCTAGATCAGGATTTAATAAACAGCTTAAATCTCCAGCCATTATGACATTTGGAATTACTATTGGGGGTAAGCTGACTGTTTGCTTTCAATTAAATAAAATTAAGTTAAGGATTTTAAAACATTCTTTGATCATACCACCAGAGAGTAGTGACTTATTGCTTACTTCTATTCATACTACTACTGCTACTACTACTATGTGAGTGCCTATGTGAGCCATGTAAACTTGTAGAGTAACCTCATTTTGGCCACTCTTTTACTTTTCAGATTGTGATTCCACTTTAATATTGCACTGGCAACATTTTTTAAACCAATTTGGCCTTTGGAAATATAGAGAACAATAAGAGATGGCAGGCAACAGTTGCTGCAAAAACTCACACTAAACCTAATACTAATAATAATACATACAAAGTGATTCATAAATATTCAAAGGAATTCAATAGGGATAAAAACAAAAATAATAATACCTAAAAAATAGTATTAAAAATTAAACAACAAATAACATATAAGTACATGGAAGTCAAAGTTCTGAATTGGAATAAGAAACAATTAACAGAGAAAAAACAAGAAAATTATAAACAACACAATTTGTGTATATTTGCATGTATGACAATATTATTATATTAGATATTACAATAATCCACAAAGATTAAGAACAGTGAATAGTATAAAACTAGACTTCATCCTTCAATATATCCTGGGATATCACAGATAGGAGTATCAAATTGTCACAGCCTCTTTGATGTCCATGTAAGAACAAGTAGTGTTCCACTGCTTGGTGAACAACACAGAATAACCATCGTCCTAGATCTGAGTCTTGACTATTGCCCTGTGGCCCTCTATCACAATGATTTACTTAGGCTTTGCTGATAAAACTGATTTAGTATTACTTTGCTAAATGAAACTCATATTTAAATGAAAATACAAATCACCTTGCTTGTTTGCTAGTCCAGAAAAACTGTTCTTCTTTCCCCTCAATATTTAACAGATGTGCAAACTAAACACTTCAATATTATCCAGGTCCTTTGTCATTTTTGGGAAGATCATAC
Organism: Erpetoichthys calabaricus; assembly: GCF_900747795.2. Taxonomy (NCBI): domain Eukaryota; kingdom Metazoa; phylum Chordata; class Cladistia; order Polypteriformes; family Polypteridae; genus Erpetoichthys; species Erpetoichthys calabaricus. The sequence goes on along the minus strand of NC_041394.2, from coordinate 276,942,671 downwards.
CTATGCCTATTTCAGAATGGCTGAAACACAACTGTATTTGGAATAATCAGATGATTCCGTCACTGTCTTATTTATAGTTTTGTCCATTAGATTCAAGTGTTTCTCATAGTAACATACTCAAGTGAGATCAACATTTCTTCACCATCAGTGAAAATTGCTGTACAATATCCTGGCTTACCCTTTCAGATTTACTGAACGACTGACCTGAGTGTTTTTAAAGCAGCTCAAAAGTTGTCTTTTTTTGTTTCATTGTGCTCATTCCACACCATTGCTGCACCTGCAATGCCCTTGTTCTGTCAGTACGTCTTAGTCAAATCCACAGTTTCTTCTGCTAACACTGCATGGAATGTCTCCTTCTTTAGCTTTGTGGTTTCTCTCAATAATGTTGTAAGCAACAGTTCAAAGGACTGCTGTCATGACAAGTATCAGCTACGGCTAACTGGATACAAAAGTCTTAACCAAGATGACGTGTTCTTCTGGTGGTGAAAAGTGAGCTCATTCAAACTAGTAGTGTTTGCTTGGCATTCCTAGTATACATTTGGTTCCCCGAATTTGCCGATTTACAGTGCCATCCATAGGGCTGTAGGAAATAGACTCGCCCCATCAGTAAATCTATTTCCAGTGATAATACTGTACATATGCTGTGACCACACCTTTTTAAGTTCTTGCACAGTTTCCTCATCTGAAGTGGAAAGACCAGATCCTGAAATCATTAACAGTTTCTGTTTAGACTTGCTCCCATACATATTTTCTTACAAACATGGTGTCTAGAGTCCACTCTGTACCTTGTACTTGTTAAGTCCCCACAGCAACTCTGTATGGATTTTTTAACTGAATTAATTTTTTTACCTAGTTAAAGTTGCAATAAAGCTGTTTTATTGGAATTATGATAAGAGTCAGTTTTAAAATTATGTTTGCCTGGTCACTTGCTTTATAACAAATTTAAAAAGGAAAATCTAACAGGGGTCCATGGCTTTCAATAATATGGTTCTGAAGATTCTTGGGTAATGCAAGTTTCTCCACCATAACAGAACGTATTGATTTTTCTTAAAGTGTTCCTATTACTATTACTTTAATCATTCTGTATCTGTATGTCTTCTCATGTAAATACAGTAATTTTATGTGAATGTAGGTGACCACTGTATTGGTATCACCTTGTCATTTCTCTGAATCTTGCTTTGTATATGTTACACCTTTGTGGATTGTTTTTTTTTCAGTTTGTACAATATGTGATTCCTACTATGCGCAGATTGTTGGTATATCTATAGTTTTATCCAAAAAAATGAATAGTAAATAATCTCCTTGTGCTATGTAAATTTTAAAAGTCATAAATATCCTTTTGGCAGGTTCTGAGCAATCCAGAAAAGTTCAGATTTGTTGCTTTGGTTAAAATGTCAAAGTTTCTTTTGCTTTGCTTGATGTGCATTTTCCTTGTCTGTTTTAGCCTGCTGATATTAATATGACACAACAAGTTCCAGTCCCACGGGCTTCATATTCCCGAGCTCGGGAAAACCTCATCAAGGCAGTTCCTTCTAACCTCATCTGCTCACTCACTTGTGGAGGAAAAGAATGTCGGTATGAGGTCCTTAACAACTGGACCTTAGAGCAGCAAGCAATTCGAGGACTCTACTCAACATGGTATGTTACAATATTCGTATTGTTTAATCAAAATATTAAAACTTGATTTGTTAACTTACCATCAAAACTACTGTAAATACCATATCAGATAGGTGACAGAAGACTTAGACAAGAATGCTAATTTATATACAGTACATGTACAGTGCATCAATATAATTTGTGTAAATGTCTTTGTCAATTTAAGGAATGGTGACAGCTCCTAAAACATAAATTTATTTTCAGTCTCATGGTTTAGAATGTGCTTTTAATTCCAGTATGTTGCATAAATTTTTTTGTAGTTGTTCAGATATCAATTGTTACAATCAGCCATAGTATCAATTGTGATAAGCACTGTCCGAAATCAATGTTCTTAGACAGCCCCCTCCTGTTGTCTCTCCAAATCTGGAGTGATGCCAAAGAGTTGAACAGTTTATCAAAAATTGGGTACATTATTTCACACTATATGCACAAGGAAGAGAAAAGCAAAGGGAATCTCAGAAGGACCACTGAAAAAGAATTCAAGCAGCAACTCTTCTGTCTTTACTTGCCTATCTTTATAGGCTAGAACCACTAGTTTCAAAAATCAAATATCAAAGATATTATTGTGTTTGTGATGAGCAATCTTGCCTATTAACAATAAACATTTTTTCAAAGTTTTGTGAAAAGCAGTAACTTTGAACCTTTGCATCCTATTAGAGGATGACCACTTAGAGTCAGTTGATGAGATCTGCACACCAGTTAGTTTAGTCTTTATCATAAGGTTGTAATATCCTGCATAATATGCAGTCCAAAATGGTCTAAAAATTAGAGTTTGTTTGGGTCTAGAGGGTTAAAAATAGGGGGAATCCTAAAAATCTCAACATCTAGCATAACTAGATATCAGGATAGGTCGAATGGTATGTCATACGTGGGGGTTTTCTTATACAGTTGAGTCAGGTGATGTTGGACAAGAAAGGTGAAGTGATTCAAAGCATTCATAAGTAATTTTTGTGAACTGAATACATTAGTAATTCTTATGAACCCAAAATGTCTCTTTTTAACCTCAGCCTGCCATTACATGGTTATGGCAAGTTAAAGGTAAACAATAAAAAAACGATGATATGTTTTCATATAACCTAACCTGTGGCACCATGTCAAGGACCTAAAAAAGTAAGAATTAATAAATTTTTCATTATTGAATGTGATGCTTTTTCATAAGTGTTTGTACTAGCACTATGTTTTTTTTGTAGTCTCTTCTTGTCATTGCATGTGTATGTTGTTGGGACATCACAAAATATGGGTGGTGACCACTATATATTTTCCAATAAGACATACAGAAATGTGTGATATGACAAATAACTTGATAATCAAGTGTAAAATGTTAAGCATATTAATGTGTGCATCTGCTCACGTTTCACATATGCAGCCTTATGTGCATTCTCTGTTTTTTTTTTGTTTTGTTTAGTCATAGACTAACTTATTTATGCAAGGAAATGATTGCCATGCAGCTGAAAGAAAATATACAAGACAATATCAGATACAATATTTTTTGCTTTTATTTGCTTTTTCAATATTTGTTGCAAGCATGTTTGTAATTTTATTCTCTCAAACTGAATGAGTTCCAAACTGGCACAAGCAACATCAAATACTGTCCTGTGTTGTATTTTCATTTGCTTTCTTTGGCTGTATATCTGATATCACTGGGTGAAACTCGATCACAGGTTTTGTGATGCTGAAGAGACTGTTATGATTTGAAACTCTCACTGGGTTCAAACTAGTTTAGTGTTAGTGTGACCTCTGAAACAATGTAATATTTTACCTGTTTAGCAATATACTTTATATAGCCATCAATAGTTTAGAATCTTATGAAAAACATTTGTTATGAGTATAAAAAACAGATGTGGAAATATTTTACAACTAAAAATTTAGCAGCTGCTCCAGGTTAAAAATATATTTATTCAGCTTCCTACATTTTGAAAACTATGGGACATAGGCGCTCTTATTTTACATCATTTTATCATGAATGAATTAAGATGATTTCATCTTGCATTTCTTTATGATTCATAAGAGTTGCACGTAGCAAAAACGTGTTGACTAGTAAGGGAATGCATCAACAATTAAAACTTACATTTTATTGATTAGCATCCAGTACTTAAAAATCTGGTGATTCAAAAATACTTTGCATGTTTTAAATACATTCCATGTATTGTTAGATTTAACCAGAATATTCATGTTGTTTTGCTTGCTAAATCTTGAAAATAAGGTGTTTTTAATATGTAAGACACGATTGCTCTTGAAAAATTCCAGAATATATTTCCAATAATAAAACAAAAAGTGTAAATGCTTTTTCAGCAAATATCATTTGCTGTATCATTATACAGTATACCATTGTCAAACTAATCCATAATAAAATATAATTCTGTAAAAGTTTTAAAAGGCAGAAGACCATTTTACAGTAATCCCTCGCTATATCGCGCTTCACCTTTCACGGCTTCACTCCATCGCAGATTTTATATGTAAGCATATTTAAATATATATCGCAGATTTTTTGCTGGTTCGCGGATTTCTGCGGACAATAGGTCTTTTAATTTCTGGTACATGCTTCCTCAGTTGGTTTGCCCAGTTGATTTCATACAAGGGACGCTATTGGCAGATGGCTGAGAAGCTACCCAACTTACTTTTCTCTGTCTCTCTTGCGCTGACTTTCTCTGATCCTGACGTAGGGGGATTGAGCAGGGGGGGCTGTTCGCACACCTAGACGATATGGACACTCGTCTAAAAATGCTGAAAGATTATCTTCACGTTGCTATCTTTTGTGCAGCTGCTTCCTGAAATGACATGCTGCACGGTGCTTCGCATACTTAAAAGCTCGAAGGGCACGTATTGATTTTTGCTTGAAAAACAAACTCTGTCTCTCTCTATCTCTCTCTCTCTCTCATTGTCTGCTCCTGACGGAGGGGGTGTGAGCTGCCGCCTTCAACAGCTTTGTGCCGCGGTGCTTCGCATACTTAAGCCAAACAGCCCTATTGATTTGTTTGCTTTTCTCTATCTCTGTGACTTTATATGCTCCTGACGGGCACTCCTTTGAAGAGGAAGATATGTTTGCATTCTTTTAATTGTGAGACGGAACTGTCATCTCTGTCTTGTCATGGAGCACAGTTTAAACTTTTGAAAAAGAGACAAATGTTTGTTTGCAGTGTTTGAATAACGTTCCTGTCTCTCTACAACCTCCTGTGTTTCTGCGCAAATCTGTGACCCAAGCATGACAATATAAAAATAACCATATAAACATATGGTTTCTACTTCGCGGATTTTCTTATTTCGCGGGTGGCTCTGGAACGCAACCCCCGCGATGGAGGAGGGATTACTGTACTTCGTACTTCTATTGCTTTAGTGTTAAATGAATTGTTTTAAAATACAGTACTGCATGGACTTGAGTCTCTACTAACAGCATTGGATTCAAAGCAGAAGCCAGTCCTGAATTAGATTAGGTTAGATTAGATAAACTTTATTAATCTCAAGGGGAAATTCAGATGCATACAGCAGCAGAAACATAAAAAAACAGTGATACAGACTCACAGCACAAGTAATACAGCCAATTAACCAAATTGATCAATAAATGAATAATATAGTGCAGAAATTTCAAAATTAATTTAAAGAGTATTTTGGGAGGAAGCATTGACTTGCCTGATAGCAGTGAACAGAAAAGATCCCCAGAGGTGCTTCTTATCAGACTGTGGTGGAATGAGCCTGTGACTAAAAGTGCTCCAAGAGAGCACCTCCTGGAGGGGGTAGAGGGGATTTATCATGATGTTTTTCAATTTTGCAATCATGCATTTTTCCACAGTAGTCTACTGCAGGAACACATACACATACCCACACTCATAATTAATCACTCCCGGTCACTATGGGGTTTCAGCAGAAATTAAGTAGGAAGAGAAAATGCATAAGGAAACCTTGGAACAAGTAAAGTACATTCAGCTGGAAAGTGAACTTAGGTGTTTGAAGCTATGAGGTAAATAAAACTAACTTCTGTGCCACAGTGGTACTCACTTCTGGGATCATAAGATATTAGAATAATTCAGTGCAACTCAAATGGGTTTTGAATATTAAAATATTAAATATGTGAGTATTGTTTACAAATTAATTAAAAAACCAAGTATATCAACTGTTCATGACATTTATTTTAACAATGCATTAGCATTTTTCATAAATTAAAATTATGTCTTTTCATTATTAAATATGCACCTTGATGTAAAAGGTTTAGGAGCTTAAAACATTTTTTCTTTTTACAAACAGTAGTTCATGTTTTATGATGAGCACTATTAGAAGTAATAAGCATTTTAACTAAGGATACAAAAACTCCTTTTGACGTGACAATTTTAAATGTGTGTCATCTCTTTCATATAAAGTTATGAAACATAAATTTGCTTATCTAGCAATTGTATTTTTTTTTATCCCTAGGATAACGGATAATATTCTTGCTATGGTACGGCCATCTACACCTCTAATAAAGGAATATAAGATTATAGAACAATTTTCACAGTAAGTTTTATGTAATGTTGAGTGACTTAGTCTAGTAAAGAGAATGATGGTTTGTTTGCTGGTGGTGCTCGGATGGTATAAATTAATGGTAGAAGAAAGTTTCAGAACAAAAGAAAATATTTGCCAGCATTCATTTGTCAGTCAGTTTTGATACAGAGTTTTAAATAATCACTTAAGAGTACTGAAACAATAGCTTTTTGGAGTTGATAAATCAAGTATTTTAACAAATGATGGAGTTAATAAAACAGGTTTTTTAACAATTTAAGTAGTCTATTTAATATAATTTTAAAATGCTTTGTGTTAGATTTTCCTTGCTGTATACCCTGATATGTGTTTTTCTCAATTTTTTTATTTTTAATAAATTTGTAACAATCTCAAGTAAACTTTTTCACGTTGTCATTATGTGGTGTTGTGTGTAGAATTCTGAGGAAAAAAATGAATTTAATCCATTTTGGAATAAGGCTGTAACATAACAAAATGTGGAAAAAATGATGCGCTGTGAATACTTTCCGGATGCACTGTATGTAAAATATTTTATTTGATGTGGAATATAAAAGTGGACCTTGAGAGCCTCAATGCCCATTGTCACAATATATTCAAAATGAAACAGCAAAAGAATAAAATGCATGCTTATTTTTATTAGTAATACCCAAACTCTTTGAAATAATATTTTGTATACTCAAGATTAAATTTGTACTAGACCCTGAAGAGTTTTTAACTGATGGATAATTGATGTTCATATTCTCATTTCAGATGTAACATCAAGTCTGTTATCAATATGCAAATTCCAGGGGAGCATGCCCATTGCGGATCACTTCTTGAACCATCCAGTGGATTTTCATATTTGCCAGAAGTCTTCATGGATAATAATAGTAAGTTATGTGATGTACCCAGTTTTAGTGGGATCAAAAGGACCTGCAATTAAAATAAAAGAGTGTGTACTCAGTAGTAAAATCAAAACAAACATAAGCTAGTATTGAGAATGAGTTGACATAATATTCAGTTTCATTGTTTGCCTCATATGTAGGATCAGTTACTGGTTTTGTGTATCAAGTTATGGCATCACTGTTACATAAATTTCATTTATAGAGATAACATGCAAGCATCCTTTATCAGATTTCTTATGTCATCTGCTTATATCTTGAAATGCTTACATCTTACATCCACCTTCCTATGTCTTATCATATTTCTTGTGGTTCTCTGAGTTCATGAAATATTGAATCTAGACTTCTATATCTCTAAATGAAATTTTGTTTTTGGTTACAAACCACCACTGACATGTACTTTTGTCAGTAATAATTAAAATGAGTATAGTCTCTTCTTACATCTCAGACAGCAAAGATTTATCAACATTGAAACTGTAGTAACATTCTCTTTGACATGTATTGAATTTTAAAGACTGGCAAAAAAATTACATAGTCACGTTAGATGTGGCTGGCTGCCAGTGCAGCTGAAGAAGATGAAGCAATGGACTGAACAAAAGCAATTAGATATGTCTTCAGTGGCCTTCTGGATCTATCCTTGTTTCTTTGTGGATACTTAAGACCTACAGTATTACCTGCCTTTTAACATTTGTTATGATGAAATTATTTGACCAACTCATTTCCATTTTCCCATTTAACACGCATTACTTCTCGATCAATAGATCAGTGGAGGGTCTAGTTTGCCTGGGGATTTCATGGTATTCTTCAATATGTGTAATTGCATGGAAAGTACTGAATACAACTCAGCCTTTCACACAAATGTAGGTTTTTATTTGTCATTTTGTTACTGGTTGCTGGATTTTCTTTCTGTCAGGAAGGAGGGGATGAGACTGAAGGATAACATCTCTCAGCCCCTAATCCCAGAGCCATAGAGATGTGTTTTACCACAACTTTTTAATTCATTTTATACAAATTTCACATGGCGATTCTGAAAGAGGGTTCAGGTTTGCAGATAACACCACATTTGTGGCACTCTCATTAAATTAATAGGAGTTTTCATAAAGGACTGAGGTAACTGAACTTGTTAAATATTGCAACCTAAATAGTCTGGAATTAAATGAAAAATATACAAAACAAGTGGTGGTTAATTTTATACAAAGGAAAATAAAACTCTCACATTTATATGTTAATTGCCAGTTTATATAAATATTGAAGAATTACAAGTTCCTGGACATCACCATTTCCAGCAAACTAACCTGGAAGGTCAGCATATCTAATAATGTCAAGTAAACTCACCAGAAGCTATTCTTTCTAAGTTAAAAAGTTAAGATTGCTAAAGCAAACAATGACTGAAATGACTGTAGGTCTATTATTATTATATGACGTCTAGTTTGAGATAATGTCAAATTTATTGTCTGATGTTGCTGGATTTCTGTATGATATCAGATAACATAACAAGGAATTGGAATCAAAATCAGAATTCACTTTATTGGCCTGGTACACTAATGTGTATTAGGAATTTGTCTTGATAGTATTGGTGTAACATATAAAGACAACACAAAATACAAAAGATAAATGTAAGAAGATAAAATATAAAATGGTAAAATATGATGCAGCATGCAAGGGCATTACAAAAAATAAAGAGATGGTAGGAATAAAATGTCCAGGCAGTCTAGTGTGTAGTATACATAGATACTGAGTAGAAGCTCAGACCCAATTGCTTAGAATAACTACATGTGGAAGAAAACTGTTTAGGAGAAAAACTGCTGGGGAGAAGTCTTTGGAATAAGTCACAGCCAATGATCCTTTCACAGGCTCTGATGATACTTGTATGCTGCAAGTTGACCTTAGCCTGAACAGAGGCAGCACTAAACCAGACAGTTATAGATGAGGTCAGAATGGACTTGATGATGGCTATGTTGAACTGGACCAATATTGCAAGAGGGATTGAATTTCCTTGGCTGATGCTAAAAAGAACATTCTCTCATGGGATTTCTTAATAATGTGTGTGATGTTATTGTCCCACTTAAGGTTTTGTGACAGCACGATGCCCAGAAACTTAAATGATTCTGTCATCCTAATGGCTAAGCCATTTACAGCAAGTGATAGGTGAGCAGGTTGACTGTTTCTTGAAATTGTAGGTCATCTTCTGGATTTTTTGAATGTTAAGGACCAAGTTATTATGGCTGCACCAAAATGTCAGATTGTCCACCTCTTGTCTGTATATATATGGACTCATCATTGTTTGAAATGAGGCCTATTAGTGTTATGTCATCTGCAAATTTAAGATGTTTGACTGACGTGGTGCAGTTACAAAGTATGATAAATTGCACAACGTTGTAACAATGTTTCAGCACAGTTTTCATATTTGTAAAGTACCACAAATTTGCTGCATGCTGACAGCCAATAAAATGCTGCTGTGACAAACACGAGACATCAGACAGGTGAGTCTCTCTTCTGTTTAAACAGTAAAAAACTTATTATCCTTGAGTCAGCATTATATGCATTATACTTCCAGGTTAGCACCATTGCTTACTATTTCTCACTTACAAATGAGCCCACCTCTATGACTTGAGACAAAATCAAACCTGTATGAAACATAGTGTGACGGAGTCTTAAGGAGAAGAAGCAGCTAAAGAGGATGATTGCACCAGTTCTGAAATAATTGGATGCTGCCTCCCCACCATGGATGCATTCTGCTTTATTAGAACTTAAACACATTAAGAACTTTTCCACTATCACACTCCACCTACCTTCTTCTTACTATTTAATCATCTAATGAACATTTTAAGTCAGCCAAGATGAGGGTGCTACCTTATTTTTTAAAACAAGCTGTAAGACACATAAACATACAGTATCTTGCTTAAGCATCTCTTATAATAAGAATATGTCTATGTGTTTTTCCTAAAATGAGGAACTGTGATTACTGTTTTCCTTACATTGTATATTTTCATTGATGCTTTATTGTTTAGGTTTCAAAAAATCAAACTCAATGCACCGTTATGGTAATAAAGGATAAAAGTATTTTTTCTGGTAATCTGAGATCTTTAAACCTATTCATCATTCTTTACTATATGCCAACTTTTTAAAAAATAATATAAATGTTTTGAAATCCTTTAAAAGAAAACATAATTGCAGAGTATAACTCAAAATTTTATATCTGTAAATGTGTATAATACAAAGTTGTATTGCTTTATTTTTAAAAATTTAAAGTCTTTTTCTTTTCTTTGAGTCACAGATCGCTTGAGAAGTCAGTTATATCTTTAAGTTTATATGGAAATTCTAGGTTGATATATAGTAGTAGCTGGTCCTTTTGTGTTTGGATTATTGGCTTATTTTTTATTTGTTTTATATTAGAAAAGATAAAGAACAGGTGATACACACATTTATTTAGGGTAACTTTTGTTTTTTGCTTAATCTTTATAGTATTTTTCTTCAACTTTGGCATGCCAGACTTTGGAGTGTCATCTCTAATACGGATGCTAGATATGGTCAAAGTAATGGCATTTGCTGAGAAGGAGGGAAAAGTGGCAGTGCACTGCCATGCTGGATTGGGAAGGACAGGTAAGTTCAAGGTCTAATTGTTCAAGTTTCTGACAATAGGCATTGGGAGTAGAGTTTTATACAATTAACATATTATTTAAGTCCACTTGGGCATCCTTCACTTCCACTACTTCTTCTTTGCCCTTAAATGTTTTTGAAAGTTACTTTACACTTGAAGGCTCAACTGAGAAACCTAATAATGTTTGCCTTCTATCCTTGTCTATAGGTGTCCTCATTGCTTGTTACTTGGTTTATGCTGCTCATGTGAATGCAAGTGAAGCCATCCACTTTGTCAGGTTAAAGCGCCCTTCTTCTATTCAAACCCAAGCTCAGATAAACTTAGTCTATGACTTTGCCCAGTTCCTTGCTTCCCACTTTGTCATGTATGCTACTGTGGACAACAGCACATACCGTTTCACTCTACAACAGTACCTTATACGTCAGAAGCATTTACTACATGGGGATGAAGCTCGTAAACTTAAAAATATTCCAAAACTTGTGCATGTAATTTGCAAAAGATTAATTATGATTGCACTCAATAAGACAGATTATAGTGCTATGCAGGAGCAAATGGAACTTGAAGCAAAAAGAAGACACTTAACCGAAATGATAAGACAGACATTATCTAGACAGAAGCCTCTAAGCACCAAGGCCATGTTTAAGGATCCAGATAACTTTTTACATCCATCAATTAACTCCTTTAATTTTTGGAATGAAAATGAACAGTTACTGGAGCAAAGAAGAGGATTACTTTGGACTAAGAGAAGCCACAGTGATTCTGATCTCAGGAAGATTGTCCTGGAAGAGAAAGTAAAGGTAAAACAATATTTTACCATTATAGTACAGTGATCATGGATCTGAATATTAAATTCAGCTCTGACATACTTTATATATGGTACTTGTGTGATATATAGAAATATAACTTTGCTGTCTTTTTTGCATTTCAACTTTTTTATATAAAAGCATTTGTAAAATTTTATTGTTCAGAAACACACATTTGCTTCTGTTTTTGTTTGAAATTGTATGTGAGTTTTTCTCACTTGACCCAGTTTCCTACAATGAGTGCATAAAATATATGGATTATATACAGCTATCATTTGAATATATCTAATTTTTGTTTTTCTTAATTTGCTAATGAAAATATGTGTAGTCTTTCTTATAGATTGGGATCTTATTATGTTTGTTACTTCCCAAATAAACTCCAAACACTTGTTAAAAAAGTCACATTGGTCAGGCAGCCAATGTGGTGTAGTGGTTAAGGCTTTGAATTTCAGACCCTAAGGTTGTAGATTCAAATCTTACTCCTGACAGTGTGTGGCTATGAGCAGGTCACTTCATCTGAATGTGATCCAATAGGAAAAACAATAAAAGAAATACAACCAGTTGTATCTCTCAAATGTTTTAAGTTGCTTTGGATAAAGGTATCAGTTAAATAAAATGTAATGATATTAAGATCCCTAAATATACCATATTCACCTTTAAACTAAAACAAGTACTATTCTCATTATAAATATGATACATTTGGATGTCTATGACTTGGATAATGTGCAGTCATTGCTTATATTCTAATAATGTTTATTTAATGTATATGCTTAAGAATTTACACAGCTCAAGAATTCCAGTAACAAAAACAAACTCCTCCAGTTCTACAGTGACCAGATGGAAACAAACAGAAACTTTACTTACTCAAGAACAGGGTGCTGAAAAAATGCACAAAGACTTAAAGATTCTTAGTGAAAGAAAAATGTCTTGTCAAACAGAAACTTTGTGTGTAGGCAATGAGTTGAAAAATTCCAGTTTTACAAAATATGGAACGAATAAGGCACCTTGTTATAAGAGGAGTGTTACAGTAATGGAGGTAAGAGTTTCAGTACTGGTAGTAATGTTGAGCTTCAAACAATGTGTAGTGTTTTCTGGTCTAAACACATACAGAAGATAAAAATGATCATGTTAATTTTTGAGCTATACACTGAATGCACAAATAAATTCGACTTAATCGGTCTATGCTATGTTTTATAACCTCCAGGGGGTGTCACTGAGCCCCAAACATCAGACACAGTAATACCCAATAAGTTACTGGGATAAAATAAAATATTTTTATTTATCCACAAAACACCTTTTACCCATCACCCATGTAAATGTCAACAAATCAATCACAATACAAATCAAATCCTTTCTCCTTTTATCCTCCCACTGAGTGTTGCCTGCTGCCTCTGGACTCTAACTTGTCAATGTGAGCCAGCAAGCTTCTTTTCAAGCATAACCCAGGACTGCTTGTGGTGTCACCACATTGCCGGTCGGGAGCATTTCTGGGTCACGTGGACACCAGTATTGTACCCCCTCAACAGTGCCCTTTGACAGTACCTAAGGACCCTGACACAGTTGTACTTCTGCACTCTAATTCCCATGCAACCCTGTGGGTGTCCTGATTGGGATTATTCTTAAGGAACACTGCCATCTTCTGTTTGGGTTTATGAATTGTTCCCGGAATCCAGGCAGTCAGTTCACTATAGACTGGAGCTCTGTTCCTATCCTAGTTGGGATGGCCGTCTGTCTTTTATAGCATTTACAGTATATAACATGAATGCTGAAATAGGGGTGAATTGTCTCGTTTTCACCTCATTTGTTAAAACTTGGCTTCGTCCTTACAGGTAGACGTGTCTTACTGCTTTATTGCAGCTTATCTTACAAATTAATACTTTCAGTAAATTAATAAACATGAATTAATTGTTGACAGTCTTGTATAACCTTAGTATGGAATGTGTGTACTGTACTATCTGCATAGCTTGGTATACCATACAAATGAATCAGAGAAGTAGAGCACAGCTCTAGGCACAAACAAAGCCAATCTCCTCAGAAATGTAGAAGGAAATACAACTAAATGTAGCTTACTTGAATATTAATATGCACTAGAGCAACTGACATGTCTTTATGCATTCTACTTGCACTTGTGTCAGTGATTGCCTAGAATGCTTTGTAACCTCTTCAGCGAGAGGTCCCTATGTGCACTGCTGAACTCATTTTGTTCATTAGTTGCCAAGTCCATTTTGCCTGGTCTGTGACATTTTCTTCTATTCTCAATCTTGGCTGTCATTACATTCACAAATCCAAAACTTCTAACCACTCTATTATTTCACTGAATATTTTGTTCAATGAATAAGAGCAAAGATGCAAAGAATAGTATGTGATGTTGCAGGACAGTTGCCCATATTTGGTTTACTTAGTTCCATCTTTTTGACTTTTGAATTTATCTTATAGCATATACAGTATATTAATTTTAAGAAACTTCCAAATTTGCAACATCCACATGTATTAAGATTGTGTGTTAATGTCGAAAGAGTTATGTCCTGCTATCTGATATTTAAACAACTGCTCTTTATGTTCTATAGAAGAGTTGGCCTGACTGTGATTCCCCAAAATCTCATATGTCAGACCTGTCAAAGGTGGTTGCTATTGCAATGGCAGCAGACGGATGCATTGGGAAAGAGTTCCAGAGAAAAACTCGATGGTTTCAAGTAAGAATGTGAACTGATTTTTCAATATTTTCTCTGATTTTCTTTTTTAATATAAAGTATGGAACAAACTGTAGAAAAACAAAAATAAAAAAGCACAAAGTTCTTATTTCCCTTTGGAGGCATATTAATTAATAAAGATATTTTTGTGCTCTCTTCAATACCCTTCTAGACTGAGATGAATAAGCCTGAACGTGCCTGGGGCTTGCTGTTGTCCGAGACAGATCCTAAAGTCCTGAGTTGCTTGCTGTGGTGTTGGTTTGAACAACTTAAGGTCAGTAGAGTATGAAAGTTGAATTCTATCTTTACTGTATTTTCTCATTAAAAATAATTATTATGGTGAACCAATAGATTTTTGCCTGTTTGGCCTATAGACAGGAATGGTGGCCTAGTGGCTGTAGAACTGAGTGTAAACTACAAGGTAGCTGGTTCAATCCCTGGATCTGACTCAGTTAACATACTTGTTGTCCATTTTTAAAACATATACGAAATCACATGTACAAGCACTTTGGTATGTAAAATGAAGGTTTCTTATCTCTATTCTGTTTTTTCTTTTTAGGAACCAGTTTTGTCATCTGCAGATATAGGACTGTTGTCATCAAGTGAAAATAAATCAAAACATCTCTGGGCTTTACAGAAGGTCAGTGATGTACCCTGTAACTTAATGAAGAAAGGTCATGATTTTGTTCTGTAGTTATATTATATTCTACTTGTATTTGAATATTTGTTTGAATAATTTCTCTTTAACACTAGAATTACCAGAGCCTATGAAAAAACTTGTGTAGATCCGTCCCATATTAAATCGCTTCTTAAATCCGTTCACACCTCTCCGCCAGCGACTTTTGTCTTCTAAATGTGCAGATAAAGACAAGCTGCAAGCAGCCAGCTATTCCATCCCCCCACCGACTTAGAATGTGCACGAACTTCTCCCAGCTCATGCCTTGATTGATTATCTGGGAGTGAAGTGGAGTTTTAGAGTGGACATAATAGATCGTTATTTGGAACACACGCATTTCATGTGTGTTCCGTTTCTACAGTAATCTGTGTAAACACATTTTTAAAACAGAAACGTTTTTCATATTCTAGTAGTAAATGACAAAATGTAGGCATAAACTGTATAATGTATGAAGCCTGAAGTCCAAATATCAAAGAAACACTTTCACAAAAGGTACAAATATAACAGAACAAGTGCGCTTTTATTCAAAAATATAACTGCAGATAAAAAAGCCGCCTTAGCATGCGACATTGACACTCATTTACTATGACTGCCGCTGTGGCGCAACAGTATCAGTTGCTGACTGGGAATCAGAAAGTCATGAGTTCGATCCTGCACAACTCCCTTTTGAGGAGTGAGCTGCTCTTATTCTTAGTATTTTAGAATAAAAACATACATTTGATTTCAGTCTGTAACAGCCAGTTTAATTTATGATACTTGTAAAGGTTAGCTTTGTTTTTTTTTTTTTATTCACTTTTTCTTTTTCTCAATCGCATTCAGGATCCTCCCTATCCCCCCCCCCCCCTTTTGAAACTGCTGTTTTCACATAAAGATGCACTATAGCTCTGCAGTGTATCACAATACATACTATCGCCCCCCCCCCCCCACCCAGGGACCTGACACACAAACGCTGGCGAATCTGCCTTCTTCGTATATCACCGTCACTTGATTTTCTTTTTATTCAGTTTTATTGATTATCCCTACTCACACTGAATTAGTATGCACCTTATGGTCCATGATGTCAAAAAAAAAATAAAACCAAAGACATAGGTATGTATGATATTTGGAATTATTCGTTTTATGACCTGTATAGTACATTTTGGAAATGTTTATGGCACGGATGCAACATTATTCATATTATTCATATTCATTCGCATAACATTTTGCGGTTTGTAATCAGTGACCACGTGTTTTTTTCCCTGATCTTGCCAGTCCCCACATGTTGCTGTATGCTGTTTCTTTTGTACTCCAGGATATGCAGAGGAAAGCATAGTAAAGAGCAGTAACTTCAGCGCTATATGCAATCATCAGACACTCCCCATCTGACACTGCTGTTTTCACATAAAGACGCGCTATAGCTCTGCAGTGTACTTGTGACTGCATTCTCGTAGCAGTGCTTGCAAACTGAAGTGTCTGCATGCACTTTTTGTGGCATTACACGTTTATTTTTTGTATCCAAATGGTGCCATCTTTTGCCTTTATGCCTGGTGCAGCTGCGCTGTTCTTATGTTGGACTGGACGTTTCTTGTGGGGAGGGCTTCTGTTCAATTTCTCTGATACAGAATCCTCATCTAGACTCTCCTCTGTGTCTGTCTCATCATCTTCCTCGATATCAAAAATAAGTTTCTCGCCACAGTCTGAGTCACAATCATCCATTTCTTGCAGCAGAGCCAAAGCCTCCGAAGGGGACAACCTCCTCTTTCGTGACAGAGCTGTGGCCATTGCGGTGTCTGTTTGCTCAAAATAATAATCAAGCACAACTGATTCACCTATGTTTGTGTGTCAGGTTTTATCTCGCTATATCTGAGAATTCCACATCTGAGAATTCCCTGTAATTTGCAGCTCTATTCATAATCTCAAAACACCACTCGCATTCACAGTAATTCCCAGTTATGTCCACCACTCACACCCACGCCCACAACCATACAGAACTGATTCAACATCAGAGAATTTCCAGTTCCAGCATAAATTCACACTTGATCTGACGCTGTTCATTTTCAAATAATATTGCATTAGTGTGAGGATGTTTTCACATATATTGTGTCTTTCTTTCAGGTGTGTAATAGAAACCACAGCATAGACAGAAGTGTGTACATTGTAACAGGTACACACGTTGTAAATGTAGGAAAGACGATCCTTGCGTGTGTGTGAACTGTTAACATTTGAATCTGATGATTGCATACAGCGCTGTCTTATTCAGTGCGCGCAAGAACATGCAGGTGGCCAGTTGCTGTGTGCTACAACATGCTGGCGGTGATCAATGCACATTTTAAAAAAAAGAAAGAGACAAATATATGTGACGTTTTGAAGAAATCATTTTATGACGCGAATAGTACCAATCAGAAAACATCGTTGAAGTAATGCAATATTATTTGAAAACGAACAGCGTCAGATCGGGTGTGAATTTATACTGGCGCTGTTAGAGTCAGATCAGAAGCTGAATAAGCTCCTGTTCTGACTCTAAGTAAAAAGCATTAATTAATCAACAGAAATAACCGCAATCGACATTTTAAACTTAACGATTTACAGGGCATACCAATTTATAAATTTTATGTACGTTTGAGGTTAAAAAGAAAAAAAAAATTACACTTTCTCTCCAGCAGGAAATCAAACTCGGGTCTTGGAAATACGGCAGGGCTGCTGCGCTCTGTGTCAGCAAATCTTAGCATTACGCCACAGAAGGTGTTGTATTGTTCTTGAACTTTTTGTGAAAGTGTTTATTTGATCTTTGGATTTCAGGGTTCACACATTATATAGTTTATGCCTACATTTTGTAACATTTATTACTAAAACATGAAAAAGTTTCTGTTTTAACAATGTGTTTACACAGATTACTGTAGAAACGGCACACACATGAAATGCGTGTGTTCCAAATAACAATCTATTATTTCCACTCTAAAACTCCAGCAGTTTAGTCACCCCCAGATAATCAAACAAGGCATGAGCTGGGAAAACTTAGTGAACGTTCTGCAACGGTGGGGGATGGAATATCCGGCTGTTTGCTGCTCATCTTAATCGGCACATTTAGAAGACAAAGACGCTGGCGGAGAAGTGAGAACGGTTTTCAGGTGGGCCGGATCTACGAGTTTTTTCGTAGACTGGTAATTCTAGTGTTAAAAGTATTTTTCTGTTTTACTCTGATATTGCAAATTGTTATTTATTTAAGTACATTGTCTCCTTTTATTTGTGCTATTTTTGCACCATGGAGCTCCTTAACAGTCAATTTGCTATGTTTTAGTAAACCTCATTAGCATTTCAATTTCCTTAATTTGAAATGAAATAGCCATGCTGTTATTTCAGCATCACAGTTTACAGTATATCCATCATTTTCCTGTATGAGTTTCTGCAGAGGAAGTAGGAGTACCAGAGGAAAAACACTCAAACACAGGAATAAAATACAAACTTCAAACAGAGAGTGACCAAGCCTGGGATTAATGTCTAGTTACGATTGGCTGTAAGGCTGCAGTCATGGTCACTTTATAATTATACTGCCTGAAAGTGTAGTTTAAGAAAGTAATATATAAAAAATGCTGTCAGAATGGTAAATGGCATTAAAAAAAACAAACATACAATGCAAAATAGATTGAGTACTACAATCTAATGACAAGTTTTTGTCATTTCTTTCTATCAGATAAATGTTAACTGTGGCAATGCTGCATGCCCCAAAAGT
The DNA here is from genome assembly GCF_900747795.2 of Erpetoichthys calabaricus. Lineage (NCBI taxonomy): Eukaryota > Metazoa > Chordata > Cladistia > Polypteriformes > Polypteridae > Erpetoichthys > Erpetoichthys calabaricus. The sequence continues at coordinate 276,924,167 of NC_041394.2, read as the reverse complement.
TAGGTTTGCTAAATGTGGTAAAGTGTTTTATCAATTTTTAAGGCTTAGATTTGGCTTCTTTGCTGGCCTAACTACTAAGTGACAATTCACTGCCTTGTGACTTCTAAATGCCGTCATTTTCAATGCAAAGAAGATGTGTGAGTAGGATGTATCATTTTGATGACCATATTGTCCCTTTCAGAGTAAAGTCTCCAGACTGGTAGATAGCATTTTGTGGTTACTTAACTGTGTCACCCTTTTAGAAGAGTAGGCAGCCCAAAAGCTACTTTGGAGTTCTGATCACTTATGTTCTGCACCGGTTGTAGTATTCGGGGACACCACAAGCTGCAAAAGTGTTTTATAAACTGGTGCCACTATAGTTTGATAGGGCCTCAAAGTTGTTCCTAGGTCTGTTCCAGTACTGGCACTGAGATGAAGGTTAAAGCAATTTCTAGTACTAATGGAAATACTGAGGATACAGTACATACTGTTTTTGATAATTTGGCATATTTATGATGTGAGGGGGTGTCTAGCCCACATGTATACGGGGGTATATGGACCACCAAAGTAACAAAAAAGTTTTTTTTTTTGTTTCTCATTTAATACATGAGTAAGTTGATGCATCTTATTTGTCACTTTATCATTCCTTGCAGAGATTGCGTATAATCCCTGTTAAGAAGCATACTTTTATTTCACCATAGTTTATTCGAATTCAGATACTTTTAGGTAGAGGGAGCTGTATTAATTTTAAACAGTTCTCTGCCATGACAACAACAACAAAAAAAGAAAAAACAGGAAGTGATTATTTTATTTGTTGTCATGCAGAATCCATGTGCTGCCATAGTGGATTAATGCGTGCTTCCCTCTGTGTGGTGGATTAAAAGCAGTTTATGTCAGTCATGTTGAAGTTCTTTGCTAAACAGTCATGAAGATTGATAATAGTGTATGTACTTAAACATATTAGTTAAGGAAAACTTCTATGATCATCAGTTATTTTAATATTTTCTGCTGCTTTTGTCAATTTTGAGAATGTTATGTTTGAATGTGTTAAAATGTACCCAGTTCTCATTGTATTCATTCTATTAGACAAATCAGCCAAATTGCTTAGATGTTTTTAATAAATTATCATTTAAATCATTAGTATTTAATTGTAAAAAACATCAATTTTGTTGTGTTTTCACACAGTGCCAGGAAGAAACAATATTCTGCATCCTTGATTGTATATGTCAGATTACCAGCAAGCCCCTGAGCTCAGAAGAGGCTATCATTTCTCGAATGATCAAATCTTTTACACAGGTAAAAAAAAAATAAAAGCACATGCAAAAGCCATTTAGTTTTTTTTGTCATGGGCAAATAAATTATTTAGATAGATAGATAGATAGATAGATAGATAGATAGATAGATAGATAGATAGATAGATAGATAGATAGATAGATAGATAGATAGATAGATAGATAGATACTTTATTAATCCCCAAGGGGAAATTCACATACTCCAGCAGCAGCATACTGATAAAAACAATATTAATTAAAGAGTGATAAAAACACAGTGCAAGTTAAAAAGTGCAAGGTGGAGAGTGTGAGGCAGGTATAACAGTCAATAACATTGTATAGTGTTACCGTTTACCCCCTCCCCTCCGGTGGAATTGAAGAGTCGCATAGTGTGGGGGAGGAACGATCTCCTCAGTCTGTCAGTGGAGCAGGACAGTGACAGCAGTCTGTCGCTAAAGCTGCTCCTCTGTCTGGAGATGATACTGTTCAGTGGATGCAGTAGATTCTCCATGATTGACAGGAGCCTGCTCAGCGCCCGTCACTCCGCCACAGATGTCAAACTGTCCAGCTCCGTGCCTACAATAGAGCCTGCCTTCCTCACCAGTTTGTCCAGGCGTGAGGTGTCCCTCTTCTTTATGCTGCCTCCCCAGCACACCACCGCGTAGAAGAGGGCGCTCGCCACAACTGTCTGATAGAACATCTGCAGCAGATGTTGAAAGACGCCAGCCTTCTAAGGAAGTGTAGTTGGCTCTGTCCTCTCTTACACCGAGCATCAGTATTGGCAGTCCAGTCCAGTTTATCATTCAGCTGCACTCCCAGGTATTTATAGGTCTGCAGCCTGTGCAGCTGTTTTCTATTGTATGTGTATTTTTTAAAGAAACTTTGTTCTAAAATGGTAGTATTTCCTTATAATTAAAACAAGATTCCTTTTAGCATTACCAGTTATTTAATTCAGTCATGTGAAAGGGTAAGTATATCCCATGAAAAGTTTTTTTTTTTAATTTTATTAATTTTATTTCAACATTAAAAAATATTTTTTATTTAGTATATATGAACATACTATATCAAAGGTGATGTAATTAAAAAAATTACAATGTTACTTTGTGATAATGTATTCAATGAGAAATGAAAGCATACTGATAAAAACTCTTTAATTAATATTGTTTTTATCAGTATGCTTGGGAAAGCAGATCATAACCTGGTTCTGCTTCAGCCTCACTACAAACCAAAAGTGAAGGTCCTACCTGCAACCACACGATCATTCAGGAAGTGGACCCTGGAGGCTGAGAATACTCTGAGAGAATGTTTTGGAACTACAGACTGGGATATCCTGCAGGGATCACATAGTGAGAACATTGAGGAAGTTGTTGACTGTACTACTGACTACATCAACTTCTGTATGGACATTGTAGTTCCAGTAAGAACTGTACACTGCTATGCTAACAACAAGCCATGGATTACAAGTGACATCAAGGGCCTTTTGAACCAGAAGAAAAGGGCTTTTAAAGACGGTGATCAGCATGAGCTCAAGCGCGTGCAGAAGGAACTTAGAGTCCAGCTCAGGGCGGCAAAGGAGCAGTACAGGAGAAAGCTGGAGCAGAAGTTGCAGAATAACAGCATGACGGAAGTGTGGAATGGGATGAAGATTATCACTGGCTGCAGCTCGAAGCGGGGTACCACCATCAAGAGAGACGTGAAGAGAGCAAACCAAATGAACAACTTCTTTAACAGGTTTGACCACCCTAACCCACTCTCACTCTCACCTCGGAGTACTGCACCCTCCACACATCCTTCTGCTGATACCAGCATAGGAGAGACATCCCCACCCATAATTACAACAGCGCAGGTGAGCAGAGAGCTGAGGAGACTTCGTGCCAGCAAAGCAGCGGGTCCAGATGGAGTATCACTACGACTGCTGAAGGTCTGTGCATCGGAGCTGGGGGTTCCTCTACAGCGCATCTTCAGCCTGAGCCTGGAACAGGGGAGAGTCCTGAGGCTTTGGAAAACATCTTGCATCACCCCAGTCCCAAAGGTATCACGTCCTAGTGAGCTGAATGACTTTCGGCCTGTTGCTCTGACATCACATGTGATGAAGACCATGGAGAGGCTGCTGCTTCACCACCTTAGGCCACAGGTTCAACACGCCCTTGACCCTCTGCAGTTTGCATATCAGGAGAAGGTGGGAGCGGAGGATGCCATCATCTATATGCTACACCGATCCCTCTCCCACTTAGACAGAGGCAGTGGTGCTGTAAGAATTATGTTTCTAGACTTCTCTAGCGCCTTCAACACAATCCAACCTCTGCTCCTTAGGGACAAGCTGACAGAGATGGGAGTAGATTCATACCTAGTGGCATGGATCGTGGACTATCTTAAATACAGACCTCAGTATGTGTGTCTTGGGAACTGCACATCTGACATTGTGGTCAGCAACACAGGAGCGCCACAAGGGACTGTACTTTCTCCGGTCCTGTTCAACCTATATATATCGGACTTCCAATACAACTCGGAGTCCTGCCATTTGCAAAAGTTCGCTGATGACACTGCTATCGTGGGCTGCATCAGGAATGGGCTGGAGGATGAGTATAGGGACCTAATCAATGACTTTGTTAAATGGTGCGACTCAAACCACCTACAACTGAACACCAGCAAAACCAAGGAGCTGGTGGTGGATTTTAGGAGGCCCAGACCCCTCATAGACCCCGTGATCATCAAAGGTGACTGTGTGCAGATGGTGCAGACCTATAAATATCTGGGAGTGCAGCTGGATGATAAATTAGACTGGACTGCCAATACTGATGCTCTGTGCAAGAAAGGACAGAGCCGACTATACTTCCTTAGAAGGCTGGCGTCCTTCAACATCTACAATAAGATGCTGCAGATGTTCTATCAGACAGTTGTGGCGAGCGCCCTCTTCTACACGGTGGTGTGCTGGGGAGGCAGCATTAAGAAGAAAGATGCCTCACGCCTGGACAAACTGGTGAGGAAGGCAGGCATGGAGCTGGACAGTTTAACATCTGTGGCAGAGCGAAGGGCGCTCAGCAGGCTCCTATCAATTATGGAGAATCCACTGCATCCACTAAATCGTATCATCTCCAGACAGAAGAGCGGCTTCAGCGACAGACTGCTGTCACTGTCCTGCTCCACTGACAGATTGAGGAGATCGTTCCTACCCCAAACTATGCAACTCTTCGATTCCACCCGGGGGGTAAACGTTAACATTTAACATTATACAAAGTTATTGTCTGTTTTTCACCTGCATTATTATCAATCTTTAATTTAATATTACAGTAATCCCTCCTCCATCGCGGGGGTTGCGTTCCAGAGCCACCCGCGAAATAAGAAAATCCGCGAAGTAGAAACCATATGTTTATATGGTTATTTTTATATTGTCATGCTTGGGTCACAGATTTGCGCAGAAACACAGGAGGTTGTAGAGAGACAGGAACGTTATTCAAACACTGCAAACAAACATTTGTCTCTTTTTCAAAAGTTTAAACTGTGCTCCATGACAAGACAGAGATGACAGTTCCGTTTCACAATTAAAAGAATGCAAACATATCTTCCTCTTCAAAGGAGTGCCTGTCAGGAGCAGATCATGTCACAGAGATAGAGAGAGACAAAAGCAAACAAATCAATAGGGCTGTTTGCCTTTTAAGTATGCGAAGCACCGTGGCACAAAGCAGCTCACACCCCCTCCGTCAGGAGCAGACAAAGAGAGAGAGAGAGTTTGTTTTTCAAGCAAAAATCAATACGTGCCCTTCGAGCTTTTAAGTATGCGAAGCACCGTGCAGCATGTCCTTCAGGAAGCAGCTGCACACAGAAGGTAGCAACGTCCCTATCGTCTAGGTGTGCGAACAGCCCCCCTGCTCACACCCCCCTACGTCAGTGCAAGAGAGAGAGAGAGAGAAAGTAAGCCGGGTTTCTTCTCAGCCATCTGCCAATAGCGTCCCTTGTATGAAATCAACTGGGCAAACCAACTGAGGAAGCATGTACCAGAAATTAAAAGACCCATTGTCCGCAGAAACCCGCGAAGCAGCGAAAAATCCGCGATATATATTTAAATATGCTTACATATAAAATCCGCGATGGAGTGAAGCCGCGAAAGGCGAAGCGCGATATAGCGAGGGATCACTGTATTTATTGTATCAGTATGCTGCTGCTGGAGAATGTGAATTTCCCATTGGGATTAATAAAGTATCTATCTATCTATCTATCTATGAAATGAATGCCATTTCTGTCTGTGGATGAAGTAAGTTTACTCTTATGCAGTAACAAACTCAAGTAGGTGTTTCCTATAACTGCCTCTCAGTCTGTGACCTCAACTGGGAGAAAGTGTTTTCATGCCTCTAGAATTCAATCTTTCAACCACGTAATGTTTGAGGGGTGTCTTGCATACAATAGAACTTCTCAAATCCCTCTGCAGCATCACAATGGAATTAATATCTGGCTTTTGGTTTTGCCATTCCAGAACCTTTCATTTCTTTCCTTTAAGTCATGGTGTATTTACTAGTATGTTTATGGTTATTGTCATGTTGCAAGGTTCACTTTTGGTTGAGTTTTAACCTTCTGGCAGATAGTCTTACATTATCCTGACAGACCCTCCCATACAATGAAGAAGTCATAGTGGATTCTGTGGTGGTAAGCTGTTCCGTCCTGATGCAGCAAAGCAGCCCCAAACAACAACATTTCCACCACCATTCTTTACAGTTGATATTATGTTCTTCTATGCTGTCTTTGGTTTTTGCCAAACGTGCCTTCTGGTGCTGTGGCCAAACATACCTTCTGGTACTGTGGTCAAATAACTTTATGTTTGCTTGTTGTTTGTCCAAAGCACATTGTTCCAGGTGTCCTCGTCTTTACTTAAGTATTCATGGGCAAACATTAGTCTTGACAATGTTCTTTTTGGACAACAAAGGATTCCTCCAGGTACACCTCCCTTGTAGGTCTAATTTGTGCAGCCTCTTTCTAATGGTAGACTCATGCACTTTGACATCAACTGTAAAGAAATTCTGGGGTTCTTAGAGGATTGTTTTAGCTTGTTGCATTCTGCTGTCTGGCTGAACTTGCTGAGTTGGCCTGGCCCGGACAAGTTGACAGTTGTTTGAAATTTTGTTCACTTGTAGGTGATCTTTGGAACAGTGGAATGGTTGATTTTCAATTGTTTAGAGATCTTTTTAAATCTCTTCCCAACCTAATATTCATCTGTAGTCTTCTTTCTGAAGGCCTCAGGTGGCTCTTTCAAACTAGGCATGGTGATAACACATACTTAAACAACAAAGGACTGTGACGATGCAGGTTTGGCTCCATGCTCCCATCTGCTGTTTGGGAGCCCTTGAACCCTACACCGTCGGTAATGTTACCGATGAGCTAAACAGTGAGGCAACAGTATAGCAAGGGGATGGCACAAAAGTGCAAAAGTGCTTTTATTTAAAATCCACAACAATGTTCAAATAAATAAAGAGCAGTGTCTCCAAACTAGTCTATCTATTATAAAAAGAAATCCTGTCCCCTGTCCTGATAGTTAAAGACCCGCGAGACGAAAGAGACCTGCCACAGTGCGTCTCACGGGAACATAGAACACCCTACTTACAAGCAATATCAAAAAAAAAAACAAATCAGTAGTGTAAAGGCAGTCATACAGCACACACAGCTCCAGGGCTGTCAGTGCATATAAAGTGTATAAGGTCAATATGGTAGAAATGAATAGGGTAGAAATGAAATGAATAGGGTAGAAATGAAACGTCGACGATTAAACGAAGAAGAAAGAAAAGCGTGGAGAAAAGAGACTCAAATGTGTTGGACAGAAAAAAGAGCAAAAAAGAATAATCGAGGTGCAAATTCAGAAAATAAGGAAAGTAATTATCAGCCCGGAACAAGTGGAATTGAAAAAAAAAGCATGTCCAATCCGGCTCAGAATTAAATGACAGTGAGTAAAAGACAAAGTAGAACTTCATAGAGACGTTTACAAACGTTGGCGCTTAACACATGCAGAACAGGTTAGAGACTATGAAACCAGTGAAATTAGAAAGGCTCAAAAAAAAACCCAAAACGTTGGCGCTATACACATGTAGAGAAAGTTAAAGGATATGAAAGTAGGAAAATTAGAAAATATAGAAAAGTAAAGATCGCAGTAGCTCAAACAAACAAACTGCCTCATTTAACTATGCACCAGTCTAACTTTGGTTTTGCACAATAATTACTACACTATTGCACCTTAACACTTAATTCTACTTTATTCACATCATTTTACTTATTTATTATGTTCTACTATACTGTTATCTTTTGATCTATGACTTTTTGTTAATCTAACTGATATTCTTCTAACTTTGCACAGTTTTTGGTAAGTGCATCAGGATGCATTTCACTGCGTGTTGTCCTGTATAACTATGCATGTGACAAATAAAGAATCTTGAGAATTTCAAAACGGAGTTTACCGCACATGCATTTATTGGTTACTTTGTTAATGTATATATATTTATCTGTCTGCTTATTTAAAAACCTAAATTTACCCCAGGAGTCAAAAACGTTCTGTCTAGCCCTTGTACAAAAACCTAGACAAAAGCTGGGGTATCACCTTGGTAAAGCCATGTACTTTTGGAACTGTGAGAGGAAAATAGCTCGACTTTACAGACAGGAGTCCAATGCAGAACTCTACTTACTTTTTTACTTTGTAAAAAAAAAATTATTAACTGCTGATGATGTAGATCGTTTTGTCTGTGCTGAAATTCCAAACAGAGAAACCTATCCTGACCTCATTAAAAAGATTCAGCATATTGGGACTCGCACGTTTACAAATATTGTTTTTACAGAAGTTCTGAAATAAAAGTGAAACTAATGAAATAGCAACAATTCAAAGAAAAAAAAATCTTAAAAGTGTGTATCCGGAAAACCAAATACGGGGGTTGGCGAGCGAAGCTCCCTAGTCTTCATTAAATAAATAATCCATTAAAAGCAAGTGAAAAGTGGAGGTTAAAAACAAATAGAAAAATCTTCTAAAAACAACGAGGTTAAAATATCACAGGAAGCAATCCTTTAAAACAAAAAGCCATGTGTCTTCTGTTACCATGGCGGCTCCCCTGCTACTCCCATCTGGAATGCTCAACAGGAGAGTCGCCTGCTTGCAGGAACAGCTGACTTTCACTCTTGTCCGGTAGCCCTCCGATCCTTGGCTACATCAGGCTCCAAACCTGACCGAGACATGGGTTATTTCCCTAGCGGCCAAGGCGCTCATGCTGGGGCTAAACCAGCCCAAAGCCTCCTCGACTCCCGCTCCTATTGACGGTCAGTCGACTCTTTTACTGGTCACTCCAGCTGCTAAATCGCTCAGCTGGAGTGACCGCTTCCTTCAGCCCCACTGAGTGTCGGCCAAACACTCCCCTCATGGGCCCTCTTACTTCCTGCTTTCTCCAGCAACCTCCATCTTTCTTTCTGTCTCTCTTTCTTTTTCAATTTCCTTACCCTTAGCCGAAATCGTGCTTCTATTTATCGAGAGGGCATAGCAGTTGCGGCAAATTAGCAGCCCCAGGAACAATCACAGGTGCGGGCAGTTTCTCACCTGTGCACTTAGGTGAGAAACACCCACACCGCAAATCGCCCTGAGAACTGCTGCAGCCACAACCACCACGCCCCCTTGCTAAGCTGCGAGCGCGGTGATTATTTATTTTAAAACGGGGCCTTTGCTGAGAACTGTGGACCCGCTATACCACAAGGACAAACCAGACGAAATGTCTGAGGTTCAAATAGGACAGGTTCCTCCAAGATTCTCTGTAAAGATGTTCTAACCATTTGCACCTACCCTGGTGGGTCTGATTCTAATTTTTGCTGTTTGAGGTAGTGATACATTTGCATGTGTACTTACTTTTTCCACATGATAAATTTGTTATTTATGTCTATCTAAGTTATACAATGGAATACAAAATGTAAATGTGGCAGAATGTTTGCTATATTATATCACCTTTATCTATAAATGCTATTGAAATAAAGATCAAATGTTGGTATCTCACATATGTTTAAAAAGAAAACATTTCATGGGGTGTACTTAATTTTTATACACTAATGAATGTTTATAATGTTTATAATCAACAGAATGGGAGAAAAAGCATAGCATCTAATGAAACAAAATAGTACATTAAAAGTAAAATGTTTCATCAGCATAAATGTTTGAAATTAATTTCAAAGGCTGCTTTGTAGCTCAATAAATACATTTGTTAATTCTTGATGTAAGTCATTAACCTTTGTGGTGCATTTTATATACTGTCATTTTCTTTCCAATAACTTAATGTATATAATTGGTTTAGTGTAAGCACTTCTTCACACAGTATGTACTAGCATATTATTGATTTTTTTTTTGCATAGCATCAGAGATACTTTTGTTTAGGTCTTTAGTGCACAGATAATGCTTATTGCACTGATTCTGAAGTACATTTTGAATGTTAACTACATTTTCTGATATTAATTCCTTTTTATCTTACAGTGCTCTGAAAAAGCAAAGCAGTATCCTAGACTGTCAGGACTCTTCAAGGACATTATTAAAGAGAAAAGGAAATTACAGTTTACGTCTTAGTTGGACTGCATTAACTGATATATGTCTAAATTCTATTATGATAATGGCACAGACTGTAAATCCCGCTGCTTGAAATAGTGTTTAAAACTTGGCTGTTACATATACAGTGTGGCATAAAGGCTAGAGCATTAAAATGGTCATCCTAAAAGGTTTCAAATTCAGTCTTCACCTCCAAATCATTGTGTCACCCTAAGTAAGCCACTTTACCAGCTGGTGCAAGGTTAACTGTATATTGTGCATCTGTACTTGTAAAGCCATCTGAGAGTTGCTCTTTAAGTACAATGGGTTGTTAAATGAATGATATACCTCATAATAGAATTTTACCAGTAACCCCGTGATTCTGGAAAGAATCGCAAATCCAAGAATGGCAATCACTTTCTGTTCCCTCCGATATTTGGAGGGATGAAAAATCATGGAGGGTGGGTGCATCCTAGGAAATTTTTCATTCAATTAAATAAACATATTTGTACTGAAGCAGTTTCTTTCTGGAGCTGTGACTCATCTGGTTCTGGTGTTTCAGAAGCGCGTTGTAGGCGCCTTCATTTATTGTTTTTATCCATGCTGTCTCGTTTTTGTTTTTCTATGGCTGTGTCGTCAGCTAGAAGTCATTTGCTGACGGCGGCGGATTCGCATGCTGAAGTGACGATGGCGGCGGACCCAGGCTTGGAGGGGCACAGTACTAAACGAAGGTGGTATATGTGGTGGTGTGGGCGGTCGCATTCGGGCAGCGGTGGCAGTGTGTACGTCTTGCCTGTTGCCTCTGGCATCTGTGGATATATACTGTACAACCTGGCGTGCACGCTTCACCTCAGGTTTAGTTTACAGGTCGTATCCATACGGGCTCGTTTTTGTATTTCTAATCGTTGAGCTCTTTCTTTTTGGAGCCGTGACTCCTTTGCTCAGAAGCGCGTTGTGGGCGCCTTCGTTCATTGTTTTTATCCATATGGGCTCGTTTTTGTATTTCCGTTAGTTGAGCTCTTTCTTATTGGAGCTGTGACTTCTTTGCTTCTGGTGTCTCTGAAGCGCGTTGTAGGAGCCTTCGTTTATTGTTCTTATCCATGCGGTTTTGTTTTTATTTTTCTGTGGCTGTGTCGTTAGGTAGAAGTCGTCTACTGTTAGGAATCATAATTCAACTTACTTTTAATACTGAATTACCGTTATGTGATTCAAATACGCCACACTGACTGCTGGCACAGTGGATTAGAGCAAGTTTACAGGTTGTGTTGTTTGGGCGCCACCTACTGACTCTGGGAAGCCGCTGGGTTTGACTCTGGGGCGCTGTGCGCATGCGCCTCAGTGCGTCCGGTGTCCATGAATATAATTATACAACTGTGGATTAGTAATATAGATTATGTATTGTTTGATCTGTACTTCATCAGAAACAAAGAGTCATCTATCTGTCTGTCTGTCTATCGTACATATCCACTTGACTAATGGTAAATAATGTATCATTATGTCTCGTTTGTTAAAGCATTTAAAAAACATTTTGAACAATGAGGAGCATCAGAAGCTAAAGGCCGACTTCTACTTTAAGGATGAGTTGTGGTGACCAAGATGTTTATAACATATTGGCAACTAGGTCATTTAATGACAATATAACATTTTGAGAAATGTGTAGGGGCATCATGAAGGATAAAAGAGTGACTTGGGAAAAGAAGCAAAGTGGCTGTAGGCACATATGCTATATGCCAAACAGGCTGAACGTCTATCTGTATACCGTATGTCTTCCTTGTGAGTGTGGACTCCTCTTAGGTTTCCCAGAAGACATGAAGACAAAATTATATACCTCAGTGCATGATGCAAGCTGCTGGTGTTTTACTAACAAACTGTAAATTCATGTGAAGTTTGTGTACACAGTTGTTGTGTCTGAACTAACTAAATGGACTGAATAAATTACCAGATTCTCTCTTGCTTAACCTCGTAAGTACACAGTGTTGATCTTAAGAACATGCAGTATGTGGTATTGTGTTGAAAAGTCTGTGCATGAGTTTTAGTTTATGCTGTTTTTACTATTAATGCACTGTGCATTTCACTCATTGTTTATTTTTGTGTATATTTTCCAGGAAAACAATTACTGTCATTGCTGTTTATTTGTGTGTTTTGGTTCTGTCATTGGAAATCAAAAAAGAAAGAAGAAAATGAAAACTGTAGTATAGTTTAGTTACAGTTTTCCTTAAGGTCAGCTACTATATAATATTACTGTTTCAAGCCTGATATTTTTGTGAAATTTCATCCAGCATTATCATGTAATTGCATTAAATTATTAACATATTTTTATATTATTTAAAACATATTTTTATATTATTGACATATGTTGAGTATGGGAGCACTCCTCCCTTAGTGGAATTTCCTGTTCTCTTTCTATGTGTATTCCAGTTTCCTAGGAAACAAAAAATACATAACGTACTTTATAAAAACAATAACAATGCCCCTTTCTGGCAAATGCCCTGATTTAACTAACATGTTATAACTGAAGTTTGATTTTGTGTTCATTCCTCATCTTATTATTAACTGAAAACAGACATTTTCATTATTACCTCATCATAATAAAACACCATGACTATGTATTAAAACAGCTTAATATCCTAGGCAGTTAGCTGAACCTTTTCATTCTGCATTGCTCATGTAAAGGTCACTAGTATTTTTTCCTTACTTTGGTACTTAAAGATGAAAGAGCCTAGTCAGCTGAGTCCTACAGCTTCTCCTGCTGCTAGTGATTTTCTGTATTCTCAGCTCTCTGAAGTAAATGTATTAGGACCATGAAATAATTATTTGCATAGTTAATAAAACTATTACAAATTATCATGAGGCATACCTGGTACATCTGGATTTCACTGTGAATGAGAAAGTGAAATATCTAACTACTGCAAGTAACCCTTCTCTGGCATTTTTACCCAGATGACTGAGATGGCACCCTGAGGAGTATAGACATTTGGCACCTCTCAACAAAAACAAACACCTCATGCCTCAGAAATGTCTGGTGTCACAGTTCTAATTTTTAGCACAGTACTCAGCCTTTGATTTGCTTACCATGGGATTAACCTGCTAAGGTTTCGCCTCCACAAGATGGTTTTTATTGAGAAAAATCCTTGTGGTCTTTTAACCACCTGGAAAATCAATGTAAAAATTTTGTTTCTGCATATTCATTGAAATCAGTTTATCATGACTGGCTGAGCCAATATTCAAATGCATGTCATAGGTGTCATAAGGGGTTTGTGAAATATTTAAGAGAGATCATAAAAGATGCAAAGCCACCAGATGGATTGACTACATTTCTTTGGAAGCTCCCTTTGAAAGTAGTGCAGTGAGTGATCCCTGTCTTTCATCCCATCTTTGTAATAAATGAAAAGAGTGGTGTTTCCCAAACATATGCCAGCCTTGGAGTGTGCTTCTGTCATATTTAATCCAACCAAACAAGTTGGGTTCTTTAGATCCTCTTCTTCATTTGTTCTTTCTTTTAAGTCATTTTTTAACAACTTGGGGTTGGTCCTCTGAAGATATAATTTGCATACAAGAAGAAAAGAAGCTTAAATGAAACTTCTCATCTCATCTTGAATGAACAATGAATTGTTGCAGTCAAAATAAAAGTCTAAATAAAAAAAAATCCATTCCTTTGTTTTGTGCATTGGTCTTACTACCTTCACGTGTGAGAAACAAACATAGGAACATTGCCAGCTTTTACTTTATAGTGGAGGGTCCCCTCATCATGACATTCCTTAGCCTGACAAGTTCTGATTTTAGATAGATCATGAGACTTCTCATCGTTATTAACAGGCCAAGCTTCTCATCGTTATTAACAGGCCATGTCCTTGGGGTTAGACATGACATGGTGACTGTTTGAATGGCATTGTCAAAAGTCTGGCTGGTAGTATGGTTAGTAGCCTCCAAGAGGTACTGTTCTCTGAAGATTTGCCACAGAATGGCTCCTTACTCCATCCTACAGAAGTGGCTTAGTCCTGAAATTTTAAATACATGCAGCATACAGTTCTGAGAAAATAAGTGACCTTAGCCTAGATCATGAAATAAATAAGTCAAGCCCCAGAAAAAGGGAGAGGGGAACCACCAAAATCCCTGTCTCAAGTAGACACAATTTTTTAAAATCAAAATCAGAAAATGAGCAAAATTCGAGGAACAGGAATAGGAGCTAAGGCAATTGCATGGCATACATTGGACTTCTGTGGGTCACACCTATTTGTCAGTTAAGGTGAAATGAGACTGGAATACAGTAATACAAACATAAGAAATCTGACAAATGGGAGGAGACTATTTAGTCCATCAAGCTAATTTATTTAGCTAATAGCAAAGATGTCCAATTGCAATAAACATGGGCAAAGAACAAAGAAGAGAGTGGGGAAAAATGAGAAAATTCAGAAAAAAAGAAATACTACAAAATAGAGACAATCCTAAATCACATGACCACTTGAGCTTGGCTTTGTTGCAAGTAAAAAAACTGACGCATCATCTGATTTTGTAGTGATTTTATTCCTTCTCTAAACTTTTTGATTCTAAAGACATTAGGAGATGAATGTTGGGATTGCAGTGTCTGGTGCGCAGCCCAAAGTTTATATCTTCAAATTCAGCATCAACGTTGCTGATTTTTGAGTTAGTAATTGGTCATGTGCTTTACTTGGTAATAGCACAGTCGAGGGGCTTTGTAGGGCAGTAGTTGCAGGGCCCTGCTTTTACAGGATTTGGTGCTGGGCACCTTTGAATTTAGGAACTGTGATGAAACAAAACAGACACAAAGATGATTTGATACATTTTCATAAAATAATATGGATCTAGTAAAGGTGAATATGACATGCAAGGTAAGTTCCTAATTAAATTCCACAAATAGCTGTAAGGGTTTAGATGGTTCTTATAGTTTGTGTAGGGCAGGCAGGTGACATTGTCACTTTGCTCAAATTCCCTGTCCTCTTGTGACTTGGTAGTGGTTGTTGTTCATTGTAAACATTCAGTTTAATGTAAGTCCTGCTTCTTGATTGATCTACTTTCTTTATTGTATTACTAATTTTAAACTTATTTTGACAACTTATACAAGTTCTGCATTTTCTGTATATCATTATTATATATATATATGTGTATTATTATTACTCTATATACTCTGGGGCCTTTTTTTTAGCTATTTTTTATTTGTTATTTTAAATAATTACAGTTGCACAATACAGTATTTTGTTACTTTCACTTTGCTCTTCTTTGATAGGAAAAGGATATTGACCTCACTCGGGGGATCAGGGCATTGAACCCAAGACATATCAGCAGTGGCACTCTGAAGAAATGAACGTCTGGTCCTTTACCTGCTCATCGAGTCAACAATTATAGTATATCCATGTGGCTTTGTTTTTAAAATGGGTATGACCTGTTGATTTCTTAAACACTTGTGGGGTAGGCCTGCCATAACTGAATAGTTTGAAATGGCAGGAATGAATCTGTTGCCGAATAAGTTAATCGTATATTTAGCCTGCTTTGATTTTTTAGGACTAAAGTATGCTTGTCGATGCACCCTGAGAAAGCATATCAGTTTAAGCTGTATTACAAGTGCAGTTGTTAGCAGGGTCATTGTCAGAGTTGTTTTTGCACATTTTTTCCCATTACATTGTGCATTTTGTTTGAGGATTTCAGTTGCCTCCCATATCTGTACAAGTGTTCAGTGCAATGAACATTGTGGGTTTAGAAAATGGATGGATAGATAAGTCAAATTAGTCAGCCTTGAATTGAAATTATATGGTCGAATGGAGATGGCTCAGCTGCAGACCTCCACAGTTCCACAATTCAGTAGCTTCGCTGGACAGCCAATTGGATTGCAGGTTTTTGTCACTTGGTTTACTTCAGTAGCCAGGTGTTATCACTAATGTATAATATAAAGCAACAACCTCCTCGATGGAGTGGAGCTCTGGAGGTACACAGCTAGAGTCTATTTCTATGAAGAACTGGATAAGGAAGGCCATTGGAAAGTTCATTGGAATCCATCGCATGCTGTCCATAGATTATTTACTTGTTTAGCTTTTTGCAGGCAATTTTAGTGGATTAGTCCTTGGGCATTCAGATACATGAATGAGTAAACACTTGTGGCTGTAGTTCTCTTAGAACTTTCAGTTTTGCTTGGAGTTATATTACATGTAGCTGGTGTTGCCCGGGAATACAGGAGCCCCAATAGCGTTTCTTGACACACTTCTGCTGAATAATTCATTGGCTGAAAATCCTCAGTGTTAGTGTGTCAGAGAAAAGGTGTGCAGCAGTTTTATTTTAATTGTCATCTTTGCTACTTCTTCCAGGGGGTCCTGAGTGCATCCTATAGCTGAGGTTGCCCTTTTAATTAGCTTTTTTATTCGGTGGGCATCTCTTAAAATGACGTTACCAACCCAGCACACCACAGCATAGAAAATCACACTGGCCATCACAGAGTTATAGAAGATGTGAAGAATGTCACTTCCCACGTTAAAGGAACACAGTCTCCTATGTAAAAAGAGCCATGCGCCACCCTTTCTTATACAGTTGCTTTGTGTTCCAATACCAGTCCAACTGTCATTAATGTGGACCCCCGAGTACTTGTACGATTGGACCACCCCTACACCCACTCTGTGAATAGTCACCGGACTATTATAACCAGTCAATAGCTCAATAAGATCTACTATATCTATAAATGTGTCATATGCAAGAGTAAACAGGATATAGAGAGTCACCAATAGGATGGCATTATGACTGGATATTTCTTTAATTTTTTGTGCACTTTTCTAAAGTGATCATGGTCTTCTGTGTGTTTATTTTTGGGTTTTCAAACTCAAGGAATCAACTTCTGCAGTTCCTTATTTTTTATTTGATCATTTAATGCCATTTTTATGGGCACTGCTACTTTGTGGATGTCACATCATTCATAACCCAGGCAATGTTTCCTGCAATTCACCAGGATGGTGTCACAATGATGTCATTGACACAACAATTTAAAGATTACTCTTTTTACCTTCTCATTATATCCTTGGTGATCACTTATTTGAATTTTCTGGCTTTAAAAGACCTCTTACTTTCTGACTTATGCCCGTTTTGTTTTGACGAAAGATAGAACTGACTTCTGGTTAACAATTGTTTTACATCAATGACTATGTTTTCTCCTCCTGTCCTTTTCAAAAATCTTTCTGTCTCATTCAGACAGTACAAATGATGAATGAAAAAATACCGGTAAAAGTTCTTTGCAGTTACTATAAACAGTTCAGTCAACAGTATATCGATTTATTAAAGTACCAATGCAGACAATCTCACTATAAGGTCTCAAAAACAGCCATAGATGTGACACTCATTTTACTGCTGCATTTAATCCTAACCAGAAAGTGATAAATAACATTCAGCATGGATGCCTATCATTAGGTTGAATCTGGATGCAGTTATCAGAAGGAATGAAATAAGAGTGTTGAATAAATCTTCCTCATTTTTAAACTACATGACCTGGAATTGGATGACCTTGCAATAGGAAATATCACCCTACAAGGGTGGTGCGGTCATTCACTGATATCCACTATACAATACAATACAGTTTATTTTTGTATAGCCCAAAATCACACAGGAAGTGCTGCAATGGGCTTTAACAGGCCCTGCCTCGTGACAGCCCCCCAGCCTTGACTCTCTAAGAAGACAAGGAAAAACTCCCAAAAAAACCTTGTAGGGAAAAAATGGAAGAAACCTTGGGAAAGGCAGTTCAAAGAGAGACCCCTTTCCAGGTAGGTTGGGCGTGCAGTGGGTGTCAAAAGAAGGGGGTCAATACAATACAATGCAGCACACAGAACAGAACAATTTCTCAATATAGTAAGAAATAAAAAATATAAATTTTAGAAGTACAGAGCAGAATTTAACAGTAGATGATATATCCCATAATAAGATTTGGATTTGTGTAGAGTCCTGGAGACCTCATCCTTCAAGCTGCCTCCCCCGTTTGGCCATTCCACGGCTGAAACAGTGCTGGGCCAGCCAATCCGATGAAAGGACCCCTCTTTCCCACGATTCCTGCGATCCTCCATCTGGGATGACTTTTCCTTAGGCAGGCAAAACAACTTGGCAGGTGGGCCGTGGCACCAAGTGCCACATTTGAGTACCGAGAAGAAAAACAGAATAAGTGAGGGTTATTATACAATTATAACTGTCATGTTACTTATGTTTAAGTGCTAATGACTAACAACAGAGATGCAGTCTGTACAGTTAATCAGCAGCTCTAGTCAGGATATGCTAAACTGAAGTAGTGAGTCTTCAGCCGGGATTTAAAAGCTGAGACCGAAGGGGCATCTCTTATAGTAGCAGGCAGACCATTCCACAGTTTAGGGGCCCTGTAACTAAAAGCTCGACCTCCCACTGTTATTTTATTAATCCTTGGAATCATAAGCAGACCGGCATCTTGAGATCTTAATGTGCGCTCAGGTTTGTAAGTCATGATAAGTTCAGACAAGTAAGCCGGACCTCGACCATTTAATGCTTTATATGTTAAAAGAAGGATTTTGAAATCTTCCCTAAACTTAACCGGGAGCCAGTGTAACGATTTAAAAACTGGAGTTATGTGTTCATATTTTCTTGTTCTTATAATAATTCTTGCAGCCGCATTTTGGATTAACTGGAGGCTGTATAAAGAACAGTTTGAACATCCAGTGAACACCGCATTGCAGTAGTCAATCCTACTAGAGATAAATGCATGAATTATTTTCTCAGAATCCTGTTTATTTAAAAAGCGCCTTAATTTCCTAACATTTTTAAGATGGAAGAAACATGTTTTGGACAACTTTGTGATATGCGCTTTAAATGACATGCTAGAGTCAAAGATAACTCCTAGATTGCGGGCTGATTCAGTAAAATTGACTGGGATTCCAACGGAGTTAAATGATGACAAAATATTGTTGTGATCAGCATCATTCCCTCCAACAATTAGCATCTCTGTTTTATCTGTATTTAAAGAGAAGTAGTTCTCATTCATCCACTCCTTTAATTCGCTAACACAACTAATTAAAGACAACATTGGAGAAACTTCGTTTGATTTAAATGAAAGGTATAACTGGGTGTCATCTGCATACGAGTGAAAATTAACATTATGTTTCCTAATGAGAGATCCCAGTGGAAGCATGTACAGTGAAAACAGTAAAGGTCCCAGTACTGAGCCCTGCGGGACACCATATTGAACTTCTGTGTATAATGATGGAGTACTGTCAGCACATTTCTGTACATATTGGAATCGATTTGATAAGTAAGAATTAAACCAAGCGAGAACGGTGCCTGTAAGCCCAACATCATTTTCTAGCCTGTGCAGTAAAATAGAATGGTCGATGGTGTCAAATGCTGCACTTAAGTCCAACAACATAATTACAGTGGAGTTTCCTTCATCAGAGGATATCAGAATGTCATTTACAACCCGTGTTAGTGCCGTTTCTGTACTATGACCAGTGTGAAAACCAGACTGGAATTTCTCAAATAAATTGTAATGCGTAAGGTGTGTCTGAAGCTGACTGGCGACTACTTTTTCTAGTATTTTAGAGAGAAACGGTAAATTTGAAATAGGCCTATAATTATTTAGTATATGTGGGTCAAGGTCTGACTTTTTAAGTAATGGTTTAATGACTGACACTTTTAGTGTATCAGGTACTGTGCCATGCAATAATGAACTATTGATAATGTTTAGGATAGGTGCTGCAAGAACATCCATTGCACTTTTTACTAGTTTTGTTGGCACTGGATCTAGGGAACAAGTAGTGGGCTTCATTTTAGAAATTAAACTTAAGACTTCCTGCTCAGTTACAGGATTAAAATTACTAAAGTGCTGAATACAATGTGAGACAGGGTCTGCTAAGCTAGTATGTGGTTTGTAGTGTGATGCAGAGATCTGGGATCTTATATTTTTAATTTTCTCATTGAAGAAGTTCATAAAGTCTGTACTGCTAATGCCTGTTGGTATTTTGCACTGTTGATCTGAATTTCCATTTGTTAATTTAGCCACTGTTCTAAACAGTACCCGAGGATTTTTATTTTTGCTATCTATTAATGTAGAATAATATTCTGACCGAGCTTTAAAGAGGGCTTTTTTATATTTATTAACACTCTCTGTCCATGCAATTTGAAAGACATGTAGCTTTGTTGTTCTCCATCTGCGCTCCAGTTTTCGACACTCTAATTTAAGAGCTCGAGTGTTTTCATTAAACCAGGGAGAGTTTCTATGTGCTTTGATCACTTTTGTTGTAAGGGGAGCCACTGTGTCCAAAGCACACATAAAACACAGAGATTATTACATTTACTTGTTCCTTTACTTATTTGTCTGACACCTTTATCCAAGGTGTCTTATAACATTTGCAATACCATTAGTTATGTTTCTTTTTTGTAGTAGACTAGGAGGCTGTGCCCCCTGCTCGCTTCGCTCGCCCATCCCCGGGCCATGCTGCACAACCAGCATCTCTGCCGCTTGCGTTGTGAAGGGGGGGCTGAACGCATGCTAAGGAGATGCGGTTGGATCAGCTGCTGTCTTGCTGTTGCCGAGCTGCGTGTTCTGCTTGTCGCGCTGCATGTCAATCATTTAAAAGCCTGTGCAGCAGCTGTCCTTTTGCCTCACTTGTCTCATGGGACGTTAAAGTGTCTTAAAGAAAATCACATATTGTCTCCTTCCAAGCCCTCCAAGATTTTTTTTTATAATAGAGAGACATCTACTTTTAAGAATATACAAAAAGGCTGATTCAGACATTAATGAACAGCACTAATATAATATTACTCATGTAACCCCAGCACAACACCTCATCAACACCCAACCATTGTCAGCTCTCTTAAGATGGTTTGGGATCACAGGAAGCCAAAAAATGTCCTGGCTATATCGAGAACAATGGAGAAGCCAGTCATGGATAGAAATCCAGTCCATTGCTAGGCCCAGACACTCCAGCCCTTTGAGCCTGCTGTTAGCCTGACATGCAGGTTTGAGGGATATGTAAGTAAGACCAGACAGAATATTTCAGTTGAATGTAAAACATTCATTTTTTACAATTGACATGTCCGTTCTAAGTGCCATTATGGACAAGAAGAATATAAAGAAACTGTAATGTAAGAAAGCACTTTTAGCAGCTAAGGAGCAGCTTTAATATGTGCATGCTGTGCTGGTCGCTCAGTTTTTTTATTTGTTTAACATAAAATATTATTTTGCTGTTTATTGTATTTTTGTTGTTATTGTTTATTTTTTTACTATCTATTCCTTATGTAGTCTGTTTTGTTCGGTGTACTTTCTGAATTATTCCCCATAAAGTGGGGCTGCCCTGACATCACAGCTGAATGACCGTCTCCAGCCTATCTATTAACAGGCTGAGGAGTGGACCCTTCAGTGGCTCATTGACATTTGGGAGGAGTGCTTATCACATGTATTGATATTCTGGATTCAGAATGTTTTGCTTCTGTTTGTGATTTTTGAATATTGAATTTCATCTTTGGTCTTGCTTGCCACAGATTGCCTTTTTAGACAAATATTCTTTTTTGTCATTTTTGTTTTCATTTCTTTTTAATGAATACAGTAAATCCCTTTTTTATTGGTTTTTATTGGTTCTTCTTCAATGAAGGGCATTTATAGAATATAAATATAGGATATAAACACAGGATATTTTTGAAGTTCTAAAGCCTATTTCAGAGCCTGGACAGGCAAAGGTCTGCCAGTAGAGATTGGGGTCAGATTGCCTGGAGTGAGGCCTATTTCTGGACAGGCTATGAAATGCCCTGGCTTGCATTATGGTTCATAAGCTTTTTTTTTCATAAGCAGTAGTCGCAGCAGCTAAACTGTAACACCGTCTAGTGTCAGACATTTATTTATTAAATTACCAGGATGTCTGCTTGTTCGTGGTAAGTCCTGAACTTGCTGTTTAAATTTTTCCAATGCTGAGTTTTGAACTCATCACCCTCAGTTTATGTGTTGGGTTTTTAGGGGGATGGGCAAGCTGTGTGGTGCAAATGGAAGAAACCATAAGTAAAGAAGTTAACAGAATTACAGGTGCTGTGATTCATTAATTAAATGTTCAAATTTAGGCTAAAATCCAAGGACAGATATTTAATGCTTAGTTACAGTACATTAAAATATAATTGTATCTTGCAGATATTTAAATAAATTCACACCATATACTGCATCCTTGTTGAATACATGGTGAAAGGCATGTGCTGGCAATATCATATTCTTTGATTTACTATCAATCTCTTTCAAACCCACATTCACTCAGAGCAGGATCACGGGGCTGCTGGACTTAATTTATTTATGTAGATAGTTCATGTATTGTTTAATTCTTTTGAATTTTACTGTTATTGTTGCCCCCATTATCAGTAGTACTGGAAGAAATGAAGACAAATTTCAGCAACACTCTATAATACTTTCATAAATACCCTATTAACAAACACCATGTAATGTTTAACAGATTATTAATTGATATACATTTAATTACTTATAGATGGTCATTTATATATTGGTAACACCTAACAATGACTTTCAGTATTAAATTAGCAAACACTACATAATGCTCCTTTACATCCTTACACATAATTTACACTCATCATCAGTTGCAGATCTCTTTGCAGTACCTACTGCAAATGTAAAACTATTCCTCAACTGTTAAAAGTTTGTAAAGGTTTATTAAGTAAAGTTATCATGAAGCATTACCATTGTGTTTAACACCTCTCCTCTCCCACAAAACAGATAATTGGTGACTTCATTCTTAGAAGTGCTGATTACAGCTTAAAATATTTTTGAAAAGGAAAACTTATCAATTTATTGATATTCTTGACTAGTTTAATCGCAGTATCAAGGTTGCAGAGAACAAGGCCTATCCCAACAGCGCATGGAGGAAGCCAAGAATTAATCCTGGATAGTATGGCCTGGGAAAGCTTGCTCACACGCACACACACACACATTGAGCTATTTAAAGTTGCAGATTAGCCTTAAACACATTTACAGAACATAAGAAATTTGACAAACAAGAGGAGACCATTCAGTTCATCAAGCTTGTTTAGCTAATAGCTGATCTGTCCTAATATCTCATCCAGATTTTTCTTAAAGGTTGTCGAGGCTTCTGCTTCAACTACATGCCTCGGTAGTTTGTACCAGAGTCCCACAACTCTTTGTGTAAAGAAGTGCTTCCTAGTTTCAGTCTCAAATGCACCACTTTTTAATTTACACTGATGTCCTCAAGTACATGATTCAGCCTTAAGCCAAAAGAATGTTGCTGGATCTACTTTATCAATGCCTTTGAGGATTGAAAATACCTGGATTTGGTCCCCACACAGTCTCCTCTGCTTGAGAATAAACAGGATTAACTCTCTTGAGTCTGTCAGAGTAGGACATGTCCTTAAGTCCTGGGATAATAATAATAATAACACATTTTATTTATATAGCGCCTTTCCCATGTTCAAGGCACTTGGGATGCACTTGGTTGCTCTCCTCTGCACAGCTTGTGGTGACCAGAACTGCACACAGTACTCCAGATGCGGCCTTACTAGCGACTTAAACTCAACAGCTTTTGTTATATAACTTAACATTTTATTTGCCCTTTTAATTGCTTCCTGGAGGTTGCTTCATGTAGGACAGTGTCTCACTTCTTGCATTTATAATTGATATTTCTCTTTCTCCACTTTCCACTTTGTATATGAAACTGCATTTTCCAAGTTTTTTGCCCAGTTCTGAATGTTATCCAGGTCTTTTTGCAGCCTTCTAAGTGTTTGCCATCACTACAATGTAAGTGTCACCTATGAATTTAACAAGTTTACTAACTATACCAGAATCATTGTCATTAATATAAATCGGAAAAAGTAATGACCCATGGACAGACCCCTGAGGGACTCCACTGATAACCTCGCTCCATGTGGAGCATTCTCCTCTTATCTGTACTCTTTGTCTCCTATCAGTTAACCAATGTGAGATCCAATTCTGCAGGTTCATTTCTTTTGTATGTGGGACAAAAGCATGATATCAAGACACAGACAGAACATGCAGTCTTTGGAAAGACAATGTTCCTACAATCACAAACTGTGACACTGGCATCCTACTCACTGTAGACCTTTATGGCCTTCAAAGAAAAGTTCATCCATCCGTGTCTACACATGTATCCAGTTTTTATGGTCGTGAAGAGGCAGAGTCTGTCATGGTGGCATAGGCACCAGTCCTGTGTGTGGATCCAGTCCATTGCAGGCTTTACTCACAGACTGAAGGAAAAACTCCAAGGAGCAAAATTATGCCTTTAATACTTTAGAAAAATATTTAAAGGTCACCCGAAACATTTTAAATAATAAATGTTTTTAATAATGCATATTTCCCTGCGGTGGGTTGGCGCCCTGCCCAGGATTGTTTCCTGCCTTGTGCCCTGTGTTAGCTGGGATTGGCTCCAGCAGACCCCCGTGACCCTGTGTTCGGATTCAGCGGGTTGGAAAATGGATGGATGGAAGGATGGATATTTCCAAAAAGCATAAAATAAAATATATGGTACAACACATTTGTTAACATGAAATGGAGTTTTTAAAAATTGTACTTAAAACTGAGTTAATTAAAACACAAGAATTTAACCTCTCACCTGTGGCAGTATTCACTTGCTTCAGCATTCAAATCAAGTTAAATAATTAAAGCATTTAAACTTTTATCCAAACCAAATTAATTGTGACTTGAAACATAACACTAAGAACATCATAAACTCCATCTCAAGGTTTTACAAGTATCGCCCATAACCCATGTAAATAAAGAAGCACATTAAATACTGTATATGGGTCCTGCAAACTGAGCACCTCTTATGCCAAGTGTAATGACTGGCAGGAGTCGCCACACAGAGTACATTATCATTACATAACATTATCTTTATTCTAAATGAAAATATGAGATAAAACATTTTTCTTGACCATCACTACAGAACCACATGGGATGACTAACAAATTATAAAATGATCAATCTTAGATGTAGTATTCCTTTAAGAAGTGTTTATAATTTAAATTCAGATCAGGGAGGGGGTGAATCTAAAACAGAATTTAGTAACAGCACTGTATATTGATGATATATCTTTTTTTCCCCTTGCGATATGGAGCAACTAGTTTTATACATAAACAAAAATCTTTGTGTCTCCAAAAATAAAAACAATTTATTTTTAAAATTGGAAAACTAGTTATCTTCTGCACTATGAAGTTTTTAGATCAGGTATAAGAATAGACCTATCAAAAACTGCTTCTGTTTTAAATTGAAAGTTTCCAGACAATGTAACACAAGGGCAGCTTGACTGCGTCACAAATGACTCCTAATGATTTATTAAAACTTTATTTCTGATTCCACCAATTACTGCCTTAACTAAAAAAAATATTCCAATAAGACTCCGACAGCTAAGGAATGATTTGATTTTTCAAAATACATTGTGTACATCAGCACCTAAATTTTATTATCCAGATGTCTCATTACATTTCAAAATCAAGGTTGACACTTCCAAGATTAATGTAAGTACCATCTTTTCTAAGAGATTCCCTGGCATTGGGAAATACGCCTACATAGGGCTTCAATGGGATGGTGACAGCCAAGTCATTCCGGTGTGTGTTCAGACCATAGCATGTGTGTATATTTTATTATTTATTTATTTATTTACTTATCTACCTATGTATGTAAAAAAGCCAAATTTCAATTTATTTATTTCCCTTTATTTATTTGTCCTGGGGACAAATCATTTGTTCTATCTATCATTATATTATTTAGGCCAATTTTTATGTAATATTCTATCTATCTATCAGCTTTACATGGTGGCTTTCATGATCCATCCATTGTATCCGGTGAGTTTTTTTTCTTGGAAGCTCAGTCATATTAAACAGAATTATGATATGAAGAACCAGGAAATTTTAGCAATAAAAATATTTTAAGACTGGCACCACTGGCTGGGATGGTTAAAACATCCTTACATTGAGTGTGTTTAAAAATAGCCAAACATTGTAATTCTTAGGTCAAACTAGATGAGGCTTATTTTTTAGCTCTCTCCATTTTGTCACTTTATGCCATTCCTGGGGCAAAAACAAATAAGCAGATGTTGTGCCCCGGTAATCTGATAGCAATGAATCATCAGGAGAGCATTGAAAATGTTATACCAGCTGAAAAAGTCTTGGTAGCAACAGTTGTAGACCATCTTGAGGATATTATTTCTTTACTATTTGCAGCTGTAGAAAAATCAAGCAATTATGAGAAAGCTTTTTTTTTTTTTTTAACCTAGTGGTTAAAGCTTTCATGCCAGATTCTGTTTGAAGTGAAGTTTCATTCTTTTTTTTTTTTATATTTTTATTTTATTCATTTTCATTGTAATCATTCCATACAAATAGATCAATTTATAACCCAACAAAATTGGAGACAAATCAAACCCCACCCCTGAGAAGGAGAGCTTAGCTAAAGGAAAATTGCTTAGGGCTTTTTAATAAGGCAACATTAAACAAAAGAAAGGGAGAAGTAAATATCTATGTAAATAAGAGATGGAGAAGGGAATTAAATGCGGTAATAGTTATTTCTCTTATTCTAAAATAATATTGATTAAATCCTGCCAGGTTTTGAAAAAATTTTGTACAGAGCCTCTAACTGAGAATTTGATTTTTTCCAATTTCAAATAATATAAAACATCAATTTCCCACTGACTTATCAGAGGAGAATTAGGATTCTTCCAATTTAACAAAATAAGTCTGCGTGCCAAAAGTGTAGTGAATGCAATCACCGTTTGCTTGTCCTTCTCCAATTCAAGTCCATCTGGAAGAACACCAAACACAGCTATTGATGGGTTAGGAGGGATTGTGATACCGAGGCTGTCTGAAAGGCACTTAAAAACTTTTGTCCAAAATGATGTTAGTTTGGTGCAGGCCCAGAACATGTGACCCAGTGAGGCAGGAACTTGGTTGCAGCGTTTGCAGGTTGGATCCTGCCCTGGAAACATTTTGGACAGTTTTAAGCGAGACAGATGAGCTCGATATATAATTTTTAGTTGAATAATTCTATGCTTTGCGCATATAGAACTCAAGTGAATTCTCTGCTTTGCTACCTAAGAGATCTTCTTCCCAATGTCCTCTTGGATCTTTGAAAGGTAGGGGACTCTAATAATATTTTATATAATGCGGAAATAGTGTTTAATTCCTCGAAATTGAACAGTATTTTTTCCAGCATTGTGGAGGGTCCGAGGTGGGGGAAATCGGGCAATTTCTGTTTGACAAAATTTCTAATTTGAAGATAGTGAATGAAGTTTCATTCTGATCAATTTCTTCATGGATTTTGGCCATTACAAACTACAAAATTGGTTCAATGGTATGTTCGGTGGGAAAATCTGAATCAGGTTATTAGAAATGTCATACTACCATGTCAGATATGTAACAGGGTCAAAGCTAGTCAGGGTCTTCCTTGTTGGTCTTTTTTCAACCTACTCCCACTCCCAGGTTTCATTATTACATTTATGATGTTAACATACCACCATTTTGTAACAACAAATAGTGCATTGCATTCGCCAACACTTTGTGTTTGGTGTGATGCTGCTACAATGGATTGCCAGATTAAATGAAATGAAATATCACAATATAACTCTTTAAGCTGACACACTTTGTTTCAGGATAAACCAAAATCCTTCAGTATATTTAGTTAGTTATCAAAAATTCTTTTGGAATTTTGTCTGTTTTTCCGTTATATCTGCCTTTGGTTGATGATTTTGGTTTTGGTATTTTGGCTTTGTGTGTCTTCTGTCTTTTGACCATTGTATGTTTACCCAATTCATTCATTTTTTAGTCATTGCTTTTGCCCATTAGCTTTCCTGTCATTTTATCAAAGCCAGAATAGTGGGAAGTTTATGTTAAGAAAAAGGTCCCCATTCCTCAAGGAACTGAGAAGTGTCCACATGCAGCCAGTTCACTTATCCAGGCTCAGAATGCATCACTGCAATATCCATCTGTATAGACATTTTCATATCTCTTAACTAACATACAGCATATGGGCATCATGACTAAAACACTACAAATTTACACCACAAGATTATCGATTCAATCCCTGTCCCTGACTCAAAGTCACGTAGTGTGAACAGCTGATCTATGCTAATGTAATCTATACTATATCTATACTATACTATAATATAATGCATACATTATCATTACTACATGCTTTTAAACTTTACTACAAGCACATTACTGATTATCCTTTTTTAATTTCTCCGACTTTATATCAGATTGCGTTATGTAACCTGGAAAGGGCAATTCTGTTTCACAGCAGTATGGCAACTGTCTTCAGGTCTCTTCTCTCTCCAGAATCGAGTTGTGTTCCTCACTTTGGCAAAATTAACTCCGTAACAAGAGGGGAATCATCAAATCCCGTGCTGCTCCCAATAGTGAGGGCTGCCTGCAGACGAGCTATCTGGTCCTCTTTCAGAGCAGGAATGTCATAATGTACTCGTACCCAGCTGTCACCTGGGGTGAAGAAAAGGAAACAGCCCATCAGATATAACTTCTGCTGCAGTGCTGCCAACTAATGAATTGTGTATCTGTCCGTCCGTCCATCGGGTGTATTATTTGTCCTGTGAGTCTGTATCCTTGTTTTTTTTGTGATTCTGCTGCAATATGCATTTGAAATTCCACTTGGGATTAATAACGTTTATCTAATCTAATGTATTTACTAAGTTTGAAAAAACATATTTAGTACTCAGGGTTAACCTAAAAGAGATAATGTCAGTGCAGTAGTTGACAATGCTTCCTCACAAGTTTGAATCCCATGCTTGGTAAAAGTGTGTGTGGTTTTTTTAACATGTCCTCCCTATGTATTTTCTTCCCCAGAATACTCCGGTTCTACCTCATATCCCCAAAGGTATGTGTAAAAAATGTGGTGATTCCAAAAATAGTTGTGTGTGTGCTTGTGTGTGAATTGGCCCTGTATTGATGTTTAAAAATGTTACATTATATGAATGAGGAGAACAGCAACATTAAAATTCTGTAATCAATATAAATTACAAAGCAAGAAAAGGAGATAGATGACATAATTCAGGTTACATCCACTTATCAAATATTATACGTAACGGGGACATATTCAGGTAACACGAGAGGCAGATCCCAGGAATTTGTAATAGTGTTTAGGCAATAACCATCAGTGCAGCCACTTCCCAGATGAGGCCAACATCTAAAGTAATGCCAGTCACTCTCTGTCTGCTCATTTTACCCATGGGTGTCTGGGTTTTTAAATCAGATACTCCTGTATTCCAGAAATGTGTGTGTGTTAATTTTAAATTGCTATAAATTGGCCAGATATCAGTGTGGGTGTGAGTGTGCATGAACGTGTCCTGTGGTTAATTTACTCCCCATTCAGCATTGGTTTCTGCCTTGTGCTTAATTAAGCCATGAATAGGCCTGAAGTGAATTAAGTGAGTTAGGAAATCTTTAATTTCATTTTAATGCCATTTGTGTAATGCTTTCCATGGTAATAAGCTGAGAGCACTGCACAAGTTGCCTTTATTTATTTATTTACTAGGGGGCTCTGTCCCCTGCTTGCTTTGCTCGCCAACCCCCGGATATGGGTTACTGGACGTACAATTTTAAGCGACTGTTATTTTCATGGGAACTGTTACATATGCATAATATAACTATTTTACATTACAGCAAGTAATTAACCATAGTAATTACCATAGTAAAAAATAGTAAAATGTAATAAATTGAAAGAAATTTATGTTTCATGTTGCGTTAGAGGTATTTGTTGAGTTAAACATTTTCATTCTGTTTGTATGACAAGCCAAATTAACATTTAGAGATATCTCAAAATGAATTTCAGATATCTTAAAATGTAATTTACTTTTTAAGATATCTGGAACTTGCTTTGAGATATCTTAAAATAATTTCCTTCACATTTTAAGATATCTGCAATACATTTTGAGATATCTCAAATGCACTTCAAGATATCTCAAATACACTTTCAAATATCTCAAAATAATTGTGTCTGCATTTCAAGATATCTCAAATTAATTTTCAGATATCTTAAATTGACCTTTCTTGCATTTTAAGATATCTTAAATGCATTTCAATGGGACTTCTTGTTTATTACAAGATATCTTAAAATGTATTTCAGATATCTTGAAATGGACAGGAAGCTGTTTTGAGATATCTGGAAATGTATTTCAGATATCTTAAATTGTATTGTAGATATCTGAAAATGCTATTGAGATATCTTGAAATAATTGAGTGTCCTTTTAAAGATATCTTAAAATGCATTTTAGATATCTTGAAATACAGTTTGAGATATCTTGAAATACATTGTTAGATATCTGAAATGGAGCAGAGACCCATTTTAAGCTATCATGAAGTTAATTTTAGATATCTAAAAATGTATTTTAGCTATCTCAAACAACAGTGAATTTTAAGTTATCTTAAATGCTTTTTGAGATATCTTAATTATATTTTGAGATGTCCTAAAATAACTTCCCACTCATTTTAAGATATCTGAAATGCATTTTCAGATATCTCAACATAACTTCCTGCACATCTTAAGATATCTCAAATAGATTTTCAGATATCTTAAAATAATTTCCTGTGCATTTCAAGATATCTCAAATACATTTTGAGATATCTCAAAATAGACAGGAAGCCCCATTGAAAGAATAGGAAATTTTACAGGAAGTGATTTTGAGATATCTTAAAATGTATTTGAGATATCTTGAAATGCACAAGAAGTTATTTTAAGATATCTTGGAATGTATTTAAGATATCTTAAAATGCATTTCAGATATTTCAAATTGTACAGCACATCATTTTAAGATATTTTGAAATCTATTTGACATAGCATTAAAATGCTTTTTAGATATCTTAAAATAGATGCATTTTTAGATATCTGTAATTCAATTTGAGATATCTAAAATGCATTTCCAGATATCTTAAAATCCTTTTTGAGATATCTCTAAATGTAACACTTCAGTAAAAACATACACCAAACAACAAATCTTTTAATTCTCCCAGATACGCCTCTTAATTGGGAAGAAACACTACTTTTCCCTGATGGCAATATGAATTAGACGATCTACAAGTCTCCAACTTAAAGTTTAAAGCCAAACAATATCTACATACTTCTGTCATATCACCTGTGTATATACAGTATATTCGATCTCTTTTCGCGGGACATGAAAGTATCTCTCTGAAAAAGTCACATCTCGTCCCAGGCTAAAAAGTCCCATCCCAGGATTTTTTTATTATAATAGAGAGATATATACAGTATATATATCAGTTTTTTGTGCCTTTCAAATTTTACTACTTTCATAATCTTTGACCTGTTCTGCATGTGTACCGCACCAACGTTTTTAAACCTCTTTACAACATTCTACTTTGTCTTCTACTCTTTGTCTTTTATTTCTGTCCCCGTATGGACCTGCTAGGTTTTCAATTACACTTGGTCCAGGCTGATTATTTATTTTTTATTTTAAAATGATCTTCATTGATCAAATAGCAATAAATCAAAATAATATATATAAGGTAACATATAAAACCAATATTTTTACAGGCTGCCTAATCAAATGAGAATCAATTCCATTTAAGTCCATATAGGACATACTATTTCTTATATTAATTTGAAATGACCCCAAAACTTTTCCATTCTTCTAATTAACAATTCAAACCCCCTGTATCAAACAAGCACTTAAATGTCCCAAATCATAACTTTAACATAAGTATTATAATGTCACTGCCTCACAGTTAGGAAACCTGGGTTCGCTTCCCGGGTCCTCTTTGCGTGGAGTTTACATGTTCTCCCCGTGTCTGCATGGGTTTCCTCCGGGTGCTCTGGTTTCCTCCCACAGTCCAAAGACATGCAGGTTAGGTGCATTGGCGATCCTAAATTGTCCCTAGTGTGTGCTTGGTGTGTGTGTGTGTGTGTGCCCTGCCCAGGGTTTGTTCCTGCCTTGCGCCCTGTGTTGGCTGGGATTGGCTCCAGCAGACCCCCGTGACCCTGTAGTTAGGATACAACGGGTTGGATAATGGATGGATGGATTATAATGTTACACCATTCTATCAGTTCAACTATTTTACATCATCCAAGAAACAATAAATAAATAAATAAAACTTAAACAATGTCTCATACATTAATTTTTAGTTCTCCATCATCAATTGAGAAAAAGCACCCCTTTAACCCCCCCTCCCCACACATTTTTAAATAAATCTAATGTATGCATCAATTTATAATAAGTGTAGTATTCCATTATTATTCTGGAGCGTACATTTATCTTGAAATTCAAAAGAGCATCAGTTGGCCCTGTCCCACATTGTTTATTATTTCAACTGTTTAAAATCGCTAATTTTGCCTCACCCGATAGTTTAATAACTGAACTGTTTGCCGATTTTCCTTGTTATATTTTGTACCATTACTTTACTTATTTTCTGAATTTGCACTTATTGTTCTTTTTTGAATCATTTTCCCTCCAACGCTTTTTGGCCTCTTTTCGACGCGCTGCCTTTTCTTCTTTGCTTCTTGACGTGTCATCTAGAACGTATAGAATTATTGTCCAGAAATGGACTATTCCGAATGAAATTAATAGATTGTATGTATAACAATACTGTCCATAAAATCTTCTTTAAAGGATGAAACGGAGAACTTTTCATAAATGACTTAAAATGAGGAAAACGTAAAAATTTATAAGAGCAAAGAGTGCAGGAAGTGTGTCTGACAAAAGCATTCACACGAATGAGATGTGAGTGGACCGTGTGCGTGGTTGAATATGGTTGAGAGGAGTGTGGGACTTGAAAAAATCTCCTAGCAAAACTCTCGTCTTGCTGGACTTGAAATTATGTCTTTGAAAAAGTCTCGTCCCAGGATTTCCTTTTATAATAGAGAGATTTATTTTTTGCCCCCTTATCTATCAAAAGTGACTGACACCAGCTTTAAATAAAATTAAAGACCTGTCACATTGCACAACTTTTCCTGTGACTTTCAGTTGTAGACTTCCTTTACATAATCTTAGCGAGTCAGAGGCAGTCCTGATGCACTCCCATGAACTTCCGTCATCTAGTCTGTCATACCCAGCAACTCGGTCCAAGAAGTCCTTGAATAAACCTGACAAAATCTGACTTTGTCTCTGTCATAGGGGTGGGCTTTATGAGCTGATAATCAATAAGCACTTACCTAAGAGTATAATACATAAAAAGCAGTGACAAGGAATAAGGAAAACATGTGTTTTGAACCTAACAAACAGAGGAGAGGCTTGTGTGTCTAATATCTCACATTTTATATGAAAAAAGTAGAAAATGAGAACTTGTCATGCCTGTAAATCCTTTGCCTGAGAACTGGCTCTGTTAGGCAGCATGTTAGAAAAGGATGCATGCTCACAATACTTTGGAAATGTGAAACCATGGTGGAAAGTTGTGACAGAACAGTCTAATTTGACACAGAGTGATGATACTTTATTTGTATCCCCTCCAAACACATAAGAACTTCTGGCTTCACAGGGTTGTCATAAACAGGGTTGTAGGTGGCAGTAAGATGAGGTCAGACGTGTCCAGATGTACCACAGGTTTATATTTAAAGTCATTAGAATCTGAACAGCTTGTAGTGTCCACAAAACAAAAACAATCTCCCCACAAAAGCTCTTGTGGAACACAAACTGGAAAATTCATTCTTTGAGTAAAGTTGTTACAGTCTCTAATAGCTGATTTGGACTGCATCTTTAAGGCATCCCACTTACCTTTCTTCACATGCTGACCAACACTAACTAAGAGTTCGGCCCCAACACTGTGGTTGATCACTTCGCCAACTTTTGTACGTCCAGCTCCCAGCTCACACATCACCTCTGCCAAGGTCAGGCCATTAATCTCCAGTATAGTCCCTTAGAACAACAAGGATTTATTAAACGCCATGCATATAAATAATGGTAATGATTTTGCAAGAAACAATTTTAAAAAATGAATTGTAAACAGTTTTAGATCAGTAATGTATGGTATAAAATTAAAGTATAATCTATGAGGTGAGACACAAAACTAGCTGGACTGGTAAAAAAAAATTTATTGATGAAATTCAGCATTCTAAACATTGTCACCTTCTATATACTCGCCCTTCCGATCTGTACACTGCTTGATACGTATCTTCCATTGATTGAAACAGTGCTGGAAGTCTTCTTGCTTGAGGCTCTTCAACAGGCTTGCCATTTCTGTCTTCAGTTCATCCATTCAAGAAAAATGTGTCACTTTTGAATTTCAGGAACAAGTAAAAAAATCACATGGAGCTTGTGGCAGGCGGCTGGGGGTGGTACCCAGCCGGTACGCCCAGAAGGACAGGAGGAAAGCTCATGCCTCCTTCGGACCATGCCTGGAGGACTCGGGACCCCAGCACTTCCGCCACACCAGGAAGTGCTGGGGGGAAGAAGAAAAGAGGCACACGGAGTGCTTCCAGAAAGGCAGCAGGCACTTCCGGCACACAGGGGCGTGTCAGGGGAAGATTGCCGGGAACCACCTGGAGCACATCCGGGTGACTATAAAAGGGGCCGCCTCCCTTCATTCAAGGCTGGAGTCGGGTGGAAGAGGACGAGGTCTGAGAGTGAGAGTGAGAGTGAGAGTGAGAGTGAGAGTAGGAGGCGGCCTGAAGGCATTGTGAACTGTGAGACTATTGGGGTGATTGGTGCTGTAGCACTGGGTTGTGCATATTTGGACTTTGTGCATTGTGTGAATAAAGGTGTGTTGGGACTTTAAAATGAAGTCTGTCTGTCTGT
The DNA here is from genome assembly GCF_900747795.2 of Erpetoichthys calabaricus. Lineage (NCBI taxonomy): Eukaryota > Metazoa > Chordata > Cladistia > Polypteriformes > Polypteridae > Erpetoichthys > Erpetoichthys calabaricus. Next base: position 276,889,683 of record NC_041394.2, on the reverse strand, counting down.
GTCCGGGCTATTTCCTACAAGCTAAATCCAGTGAATAGGGAGGATGATCGAGGACAGGAATGTTTTTGTCAGTCAAAAACTGCTTTACGGAAAAAGCGTTGTGTGTGGGAGCGTTGTCTTGGTGAAGCACCCACCCAGCCCATCTTCCACATTTACTTGGCTTCCTTGACAAGTTTGTGCCACTCAAAAACTTGTGTGCGAGACAAACTCTTATCACCATACACCATTTTTATCTTATCATAAGTTTCTGTGGCCGTTTTGCTGAATTTTGCGAGAAGTTTGATGTTGATTCGCTGTTCCATTTTTTCACCCGACATTATAGCGGCAACTCTTGTAGCAATTGTTGTGCAAATGCTGACTGGGCTATTCACAGGATATACCTAGCCAGTTGGCGGTTTGAGAGGGCGTGTAGGAGAGGATATAGTTCTATGATTCATGTTCGGCCGACCTCCAGACGGTTTTCCTGGAAAGCCCCAAGCCCAGTCCGGTTATTTATGTAACTTACCTCATTAATCTAACAATTAGGTTCAGGTAAATGATCTATAAAAAGACCAAACAAATCTTTATTGAGTAATTCAGCAGCCATCTGCGAGTGGGAGATGGTGGAAAAAGTGCTTTACTTCCAGACAGCAGTAAGGGCTAAAGAACTGAATGGAGCAAGGTTTTCTACAAAACGTATAACAAACTGAAATTCTAATTTACATCTTGGGACATTTTACGCCAGTTTCAGTTTGTCCAGATTTTTCACACTGCAGTTTCCATTCATGTCCTTGTTTTTTTTTTTTTTAATTCTTAGCAAAAGTTCAGGGGTTCTCCAGCGGCGCACTGTTCATTGCTCACGTAATTACAAATGCCAATACCCCACTCTTATATGGAGTAAAACTCCAAGGGGTCATTTACACCGAGAGAAACCAAGGGGGAACCTCTATCGTATGGAGAAAAACTCCAAAGGGGATTTACAGTTGCTCATTATTTTTGTGTCCTCTTTTATAGCTTAAGAAATATGGCAACATTATCCACATAGCATTAAGATGGCAGCATTTAATATACTGAATATGCTCAAATATTGGCATTTTAGAGATTAATATATTTAAATTCCTTAAGTAACTGTACCTAAAAAAATACTCAAAATTAGTATTAAAACATTTCTTTAACTAATTCAAATGAGAAACTTTGATAATGGAACCTACCCTACCTTCCTAAATTTGTTTACCTGTACTCTGTACAAACTAAAAGTCAGAACAAAGAGGCATCAAGGCCAAACCATGAAGCAGGAATCAAAGTCAAAAGTCAGAGCAAGGTTTGATAACCACAGAAACAAAATGTATGTTTTAAAAGTTACTAACTACAGAGTTCTATCCCTAAACTTGGACAACCCAGAACTGCTCAGGTCAACCTTTATGCCATTGCTAATGATGACGTCATGAACAAACACACATCGAGAAGTTCTGTGAAACTGGAAGTAACTAATACATGGCAGTGCTCAGCCAAAATCAAAATGGCATCACGAAAAGACATATACAAAATTTCAACATATTAAATACGTCTAAGATGTGAGATTTGAAATCCTAGAGTATCAGAACCGTCAGAGAGACATACATTTGTCAGAATCCACCCAGGAACAAACACAAATATTTAAAATCTCTAAACATAACATGTTGAATTTGTTTCTGATTTTTCTCTGAACTTTATTATTTAGTCAGTCATTGTTCAACCCGCTATATCCTAACACAGGGTCACTGGGGTCTGCTGGAGCCAATCTCAGCCAACAAAGGGCACAAGGCAGGAACAAACCCTGGGCAGGGCGCACACACACACACTAGGGACAATTTTGGATCGCCAATGCACTTAACCTGCATGTCTTTGGACTGTGGGAAGAAAACCGGAGCACCCGGAGGAAACCCACGCAGACACGGGGAGAACATGCAAACTCCACGCAGGGAGGACCCGGGAAGCAAACCCGGGTCTCCTAACTGTGAGGCAGCTGCGCTACCACTGCGCCACCGTGCCATCCCAACTTTATTATTGCCTTTTGATTTTTGTAAAGTAGTGTTTTGTTTAATTTAAAAAATTAACTACATTTTTCCATAATGACCAGGGTTTTTTATTCCAAATCATTCAAAGGACTATTCTGCAGACACGTCATTTTGTCACTAATGCTAAGTGCAACTTTATAACTATATTATTTGATTGACCTGAGCCTTCTCAGTTCCCTCAGCCATTCTATGACTTTATAGAATTATTGAGTGTGACAACAATGTCTCTCTCATGTGAGCAGTGTTATTTCATGGAATGAGGGGACAATCTTATTTTTGTGTACTCTAGTAAGACAATGTTTGCTAAACAACTTAACTACTTAATCTCACTATTAACACCAATGTCCCCTGTGTGCATCCTCACTGTCAGTACTTCACACTTTCAAACTCACAGCCAGATAAATAATCATGATGAGTTTAAAGAATACTCCACTACAACAGGGGATTCTTGCTACAAAAATAACAATAAAAATAGAGGAAGCATTCAATAAAAAATTCTCCCTCCTTGTATCTAAGCTTGTCTCCCCCTTATTTGTATAAAACCTAGAATATTTAGAGTAAGATTATCGTAAGTGACGTTACTGCTATACACTGCAGGTATATTTTGAACATTGACACTTCTCTCAGTTATATTCATTGCACAAAAACTAAAAATCATAAAAGATAATTTGTTAAACACAGAGATATATAGAACACCTTACCTTCCTTTTCTGTCTTAAGTTCAGCATGATGCTGGGCTCGCCTAAAAACTGTAAAGTAATCCGGTTCTCCTTTACAAAGGAAACGGGCAGTGTTTTGTTCAACTCCCTGGGCTTCTAACATGGCCTGGAATTTGTCAAGAGCCTGCCCATTTTTCAGAGTATTGACAATTAACTCCTTCCCACAATCTATTGTGTTTGCCATTCCACAGAGCCAAAGCAGGTAACCACCTAAGGAATTGAAATACATTAAAAGATGTAAACAAGGGAAACCCTTTGTGCAAATCACATTTATTTTATATTACGTTATCACTCAAAGGGAGAACATTGAGATTCACATAATACTTTCCTGCACTATAGTAATTTTATTAAGATCTTCGAAAAAAATCACTTATGATGCCTGCTTAACAAGAAAAAACAAGATTTTATATGACTTTGGAGCTTTTATCAAAGTCACTTCGTCTCTCCTGCTTGTAAAGAGCACCCATGGCATCTTTTCTGAATGACCAACAATCCAGCCAACAAGGCCACTGTAGATCACAGCTTTAAAATCAGACATGGGTAAAGGGAGAACACCTTTTGCCAGGAGTTTAAGATATAATTGGTGATAACTGTTATTCGTACTAAAAGCTGAGACCCCTTAGATATTTCCAAACAACTGCTACTCTTTAATGTTTTCCAAAGGTGGGATGTGTTGTTCATGCACTTACCAAGACTCTCAACAAGCTCCCTCAGGTCTGCAGAGCCTCTACCTTTTAAGTATTCAATTGCTTCTATTACTTCCAAGGAGTTGCCAATGCAATGCCCAATAGGATTATTCATCTTGCTAAGGACAGCTCCAGTGCGTATTCCCAATTTACTGCCAGCAGTCACCTACAAAATATAGCATGTATCTTTTTAAGAGAGCAAGCTGACAGAGATATAGCAGTGCAGAAAATGAAATGTATCCCTGATTACCCATATGTAAATATAACAGCCATAAAAATCCCATTCAGGTACACTAAAGTAAAGAGAATCATCTGTACAGCCAAGTCTTGTCTTCAGTCAGAAACTGATGGCTAGGTGAGCAAAAACATATTAGACATATTATATTTAGGTTTCACCATAAAGATTATTACAATAATAATAATAAGACGACATAATAAAGTAGAATATTGCACTGTTGCAACTTCACAACAACATCATAAATAATACTGTAACAACCACCAAGATGGAAAGACTGATACATACACCGAATGAGAGTTAAGCCTGATAATGGGCACGTTTATTTAATAATAAATGATTCACTTGCAGAAGAATCACATTTCTGATGTTATGCCCATAGAAAGTGCCTTGTAAAGTCACAGTTATACTGAAACTAGCCACAGTATTCCAGTGTTTCCAGTCATTTTCCACTGTCGTTTGCCCCAGAAATCTCTACCTCCCTTCTTGAACATTCCCAAGCTTAAAAACTGTAGCACAATGGTTCCAGGGGTTCATGGAATGCAGAGTTAAGCAAACCTACGACATTTCACTGTCAATGATTTATCCTGCCCAGCTTTATTTCAGGATAATATGATCGCTGCTGCATTACAGTTTGCATCCATGACCACCTGCGTACTCATCTGTGCTCATCACCACTGGGTAGCAATGATACTTATATGTATGCTGAGTCATGTGCAGTGGTGGGGAGATGTATTGTGAGTGCTATATTGGATGGTCTGGCGCCCCGAACAGGATGGAGGCAGGTTCCTTGTCAGGACAAGAGGCCGGCTTGTAAGGATAGAAGTTGACTGCTCCCGGGAACTACACTATGTCTTCCCCTAGTGCACAAGATGGCAGCATCCCACTGGTTGTACACCCATATGGATACCTGAAGAACAGGCTGGGAATTGCAGTCCCATGGAACAGCCCTGTCAGGGTCTTGGGTGACACAAGGGGGACCTGCAGGGGATTGTTATACCCTCTTTAAAGGGCTTCCGCCTGACTGCAGTGCAATGCTGTGGTATAGGAAGTACTATCAGGTCCAATATAAAAGAAGCCGAGTTTCCTGCATGAGTAGTCAGAGTCGGGAGGAGAGTGGATGAGACTATGTGGGAGATGTGGAAGGAGACAAGAGAACATATTGCCTTATACTGTTGTGGAAAAGGATTTGGAGGGTCGATAAGGTTTGATCAAATAAAACGTTCTTTTTCAACCTAGGATGGTATTGTGTCTCGAGTTTCAGGGGATAAGTGGTGCACCCTGCTGGTCACAGTATGAATCTGTGTATTACCTCACACGTTGTAAAGGCATTTAAAGTTCAGTGCAAAATTTGATAAATGTATTTACTGAGGTGCATTAACAACGTTAGCTCACAGACCCTCTTATTAAACAGATACAGTATTTAGCATTAAAATGTTTATAAACAGAAAGGGGTCTTTTTATTTTCTGTGATACACCTCATTCTTTGTGGATCACTTACTAATAATCAGCTTTTTTGAACCACCCTTTAACTGGATTTCTTTGATCTTTTGGTTGTTGGGTTAGATTGAATAATCCGGTAAACTAGTTTGTTTGCACCATGTTTGGAGAATGGACAAACATTAGTAAATTGACCTTTCTTTGAGGACAATTGGGTAATCAGATGTCACACTTTCTTCTCTCTTTCAAGCATTTCTTGTTATTCTCTCCTTTTCTGACACCCAGAAGTTGGGCTTCGATATTTCATTTTAAGCAAAACAAACATTCCTCTAACGTTGATTAGCAAGTGTGTCGAATCCCGACTATCACTCTAGAATTCAAGTTTGCGTGGGCTGGGCTGACCTATTCTGAGTAAAAGAGAAGGGGGAAATATAATGTAAATTGTGTGTGGATTGCTACTTTTGGCAAAAACACAAAACATTAGTTTCTAAATCCTAAGCAAATTACAGTATTCTCTTAGAAGAATTTTCAATAACTTGCCAACAAATACAAATAAAATTCTGTTGCAGTGTTTTTGAACAGTCACAGGCCCTTAGAACTCTCTTAACTGACTGACTGCTGTCATTATGTTAAAAAAATTGTGTTGTTGATTGTGGAAGAAGATCCCCGAGGAAGACAGGAGTAGTTCAATCAATTAGCTTTTATTCAGTCACAGATGAGTACATAGGGTTCATGCTTTGCAAAGCAGAAGAGCAAAGTTTCCCTTTTTCGATCAGCTTTTAATATCTTTCCTCCCTTCCCCTTACTTATCAACAAGAATAATATCATTTATCTAAGCATTTCAACTTAAATTGCACAAATCAGCCAGCTGCTTCTGTTTTGTGTACGTTGCAGATGAGGCCCTAAAGAAGGAAAAGTCATCTTTCCTGTGTCTAACGGATGCGTTCTGGAAAAGGAAGTTGTCCTTGGTCAGCTTACTCCACCCTGTCTTATGACACACACCTGAATGAATAACCTGCCGTTATAGCAAAACAGCTTTGTCAGTTTTTTAACCCTTAGTAACTTGCAAGCAGTTAATTTTTTCTTTCACATGATTTATTGGTATAGGCTTCAGCATATCAGCCTCCATACAAGTTATATTGTTATGATCTTTATTAATACAGACTGCAAAAATATAAAAAATACACAACCAAAAGGGTGATGTTTATAGGGTCATTATCGTACACATATACTGTAGACATTCAGATTTGCCTGTGTGCCTTATAATGGACTGCCACTCCATCTGGGGTTCATTCCTACCTTGCATTCGGTGCTGATGGGATTGGCTGTGCTCTGTTGCAAACCTGCATTTACATATGAATAGGAGCAAAGGAGTTAATCCCAGTAATATGATTTAGTAAATCTGTTGTCTCCTTCAAAACTAAAGTAAAGAATGTGAAATGACTAATGAATTAGTGTCAAATAATTTTCTAACACTTTGAAAATAATCATTATATTAATTTATTTTGCATTGAACATCTTGTAAGGCCCCAGACTGGCATTCACTCCTGACACTAACCTCATGTTTTCATGTCTATCATTACTTTTAACAGGTAATCTGTTCTTTTACACATTTTACCAGGAAAGGCTTCTACTGCTCACTCATTGAATTTGATTACTTAAGTTTGAGAAAAGTATTTTATGCGCAATTCAAGATTCTTTCTGGTGATTTTATGTTTATAGTACACTTTACCAGCACAATGTGAATGCAGGTGGATATCATTGCGGCTGATGGCTAATCTCTGTCCAAACCTCAATAGAGTGAAGACTTCATCTTCCCACAACCCTACAGTGAGATTTCACAAGTTTAAAATTGAATAGAAGGATGGGTTCACAGAGTCTACTTACCAGAGACTGTGCCAACTCTCTGGCACTGCTAATATCCTTGTAGAAAGCTGCCTTCCCATACTTCACATCGATGACCAGAGCTGAAAGCGACTCTGCTGCCTTTTTTGAAATAATTGATCCTATAAAATTATGATAGTAAGTTATCCAAGGACATTCCAAACTATGGATGCTTTAATAAAATTGTCAGCACTAATTTTGAGAGTATATACTGTAATAGATAGACAGTCCAAAAATCATTTCAGAAGCATGTCAGGCAGACCACAGTTTGTGAGACTGTGGATGTGAGCAACACTGGAGTACCACAAGCAGCAGTCCTGTCTAGTTTTCTCTTTACTCTGTCTTGGAACACAAATGAACTGTTTAAGAAAGGGGAGAGCAGACACTTCTTCATTAGGAAACGGAGTTTTTTTAATGAGGGAAGTGACATCCTTCACATTGTGTATAACTCTGTGATGGCCAGTGTGATTTTCTACATTGTGGTGTGCTGGACTGGGAACATCACTTCAAGAGACGCCCACCAAATCAACAAGCTAATTAAAAGGGCAAGCTCAGTTACAGGATGTACTCAGGAACCCCAGAGGTCACAGCGAAGAAGAGACTGAAAACAGAAGTGCCATTATGAACAATGCTACACATCCTCTCTGACACACCAATACTGAGGACTTTCAGCCAAAGAATTATTCAGCAGACTTGTGTCAAGAAACATTACTGGGGCTCCTTTATACCAACAGCAATACGTCTGCATAATGCCTCACGGTGGCTGTGACGGTCACGTCAGTACCTTTCTTTCTTTTTTCTTGAAATTCTTGTAGTATTTGGATATGTGTTGGAGGTTGTTGTTGTTTGCTATAATATTTTTTTAGCTTCTGTAAAAATGTAAATTTTACCAGGGTACAAATAAAGTTCTATCTATCTATCTAATGTAGATTCCATTATGTTTGCATTTTAAATTTTACTTTATATGTTAATTTTATTTTTCATATTTGCTTTATTGAGTGGGCACTTTCAAAAAAACAATAGAAATTACAAGTTACTTTGTAATTCAAAAAAAAAAAAAGAAGACCACATTTATTTATTTTTTTTTTAATTTGAAGGTTATTGTTTCACTACTCTAAAACTGACTCTCATTTATGAATATTTAACTAATTGTGTATCAGACCAGTGTTAACTTGGTCCATAACAATAAAAGAGAGAATACACACAAATGCATCTTTTTAATTAAGCAAAGCAAATATTAAATATGCCAATATAACAGTTGATAAATAGATCCATTTTTTATCAGATGTTCCAAACCTAAATTATGATAATCAATATATCACCCCACATCATATTATACCAAAATCCCACAAGAACAACATTTTTAATAAGACCTACCTATTAATTTACAGTAAGTATATGAAAACAGTTTCTCACATTTTGTTTCTTCAGTTTTCATGCATACAAAAGCTACTTTTCCAAACTTGTTACTCATTTACAAACAAAAACAGTTTTAGTCTTTGTTTTGTGAATCTTTGCTCAAGGTTAGGCATTCAGATTGAGCTCCTAATTAGTCTTGTGGCCCCAGACGTGATTATCAGCACGAGAATACATGGCTAGGGAGCAGACAACTTGCTAAAGTCTTGGTACATTTACTTATTTGGCTGACACCTTAATCCAAGGTGACTCACAACATTTATGAGACAATTGGTCACATTTCTTTTGGTTTTCCAATTGGAGCACAGGCATGTCATGTGACTTGCTCATGGTCACACGGAGTCAGTAACAGGAATTGAACCCACAAACTCAGGGCTTCAAGTCCAAAGCCTTACCCCCACTATGCCACACTGCATGCCTCAGTAGTTGAAAAAGAAATGGCACAAAGATTTCTTTATAAAAGCTTACACCCAATTTCCTCTTGTCCATGCACTTTAAATATTTAGGGTACAACCGAAAACATGAGTGAAGTAACACATTGATGGCTAGCAAGATTTATTGACTTTGTTAAGGCAATGGTAACATTTTCAAATGGGTGTCTTTCGCCTTTCGCGGCTTCACTCTATCGCGGATTTTATATGTAAGCATATTTAAATATATATCGCAGATTTTTTGCTGGTTCGTGGATTTCTGCGGACAATGGGTCTTTTAATTTCTGGTACATGCTTCCTCAGTTGGTTTGCCCAGTTGATTTCATACAAGGGACGCTATTGGCAGATGGCTGAGAAGCTACCCAACTTACTTTTCTTTCTGTCTCTCTTGCGCTGACTTTCTCTGATCCTGACGTAGGGGGTGTGAGCAGGGGGCTGTTCGCACACCTAGACGATACGGACGCTCGTCTAAAAATGCTGAAAGATTATCTTCACGTTGCTACCTTCTGTGCAGCTGCTTCGTGAAGCGACATGCTGCACGGTGCTTCGCATACTTAAAAGCTCGAAGGACACGTATTGATTTTCGATTGTTTGTTTTTCTCTGTCTCTCTCTCTCTCTCTCTGCTCCTGACGGAGGGGGTGTGAGCTGCCGCCTTCAACAGCTTTGTGCTGCAGTGCTTCGCATACTTAAAAGCCAAACAGCCCTATTGATTTGTTTGCTTTTCCATATCTCTCTGACATGCACTGCTCCTGACGCGCACTCCTTTGAAGAGGAAGATATGTTTGCATTCTTTTAATTGTGAGACGGAACTGTCATCTCTGTCTTGTCATGGAGCACAGTTTAAACTTTTGAAAAAGAGACAAATGTTTGTTTGCAGTGTTTGAATAACGTTCCTGTCTCTCTACAACCTCCTGTGTTTCTGCGCAAATCTGTGACCCAAGCATGACAATATAAAAATCCTACTTCGCGGATTTTCTTATTTCGCGGGTGGCTCTGGAAAGCAACCCCCGCGATGGAGGAGGGATTACTGTATTTCATTCATGTGATTTTTATACACCCTGGAATGGCATGTTAGTTGGACTGTAATTAAACTTATTTTAGTTGTTCATTTTGACAAGCAGGCAGCTTGGATGCTGTGCAGCCTCACATATGCCCCAGGGGTCTGCTGGCATCAGAGTTGTTTGGTACATTTACTCCCTAGTGTGTGCTTGGTATGTGGGTGTGTGTGCCCTGCGGTGAGCTGGCACCCTGCCCGGGGTTTGTTCCTGCCTTGTTCCCTGTGTTGGCTAGGATTGGCTCCAGCAGACCCCCATGACCGTGTTAGGATATAGCGGGTTGGATAATGGATGGACTACAGAAATTTGCATCTTCTGTGGCTTTTCATTATCAACAACAAAACACCTCACTTAGTGGGAGTTCTTCTCACCTACTTTTAACTGGGTGTGACAGCACACCATGTAGCTTGAATGCACATTCGAGAGTTCATCTTTTCACATAGCTGACAATTATTTTAATTTTGCGTTCAGTCCGACTGCATACAGCTGGCAACAATACATTACCACCAGCCCAGTGATGTCTCTGAAGTATAATCTGCTTTTACAGAATGCTTTTTCCTTGCTGCAAGATATTTAGTTTTAACATATTTAATGTATTCTCCACATACAACACACATTTATATGTTTACCAGGGATGTTTTGGGGAGACTTTTGAGCCATAGACAGTGTGGGATATGGCTGGCCTGTCACCCTGGCCAACACCCCCAGGCCGCCAGATGGAGCTGTCCCTGCTGCATGGAAGTGCCCCGAATACCAGCAGGGAATCATGGACGATGGAGTTTTCCTTTACAGCCCTGCTGGATATCACAGGGGCCAACAGATGACGCTGCAGGGAGGCCCAGAGAGGAGTTTGTGCCCTATAACCCGGAAGTTCGTCGTAGGCAAGTTCCGGGTTGAAGAAAAGGACTTTTTATCTGACCCGGAAGTGATAAGAAATCACATGGACTGTAGGATGGGAAACACTTCCGGGTCAGGGAATATAAAAGGACTATGGGAAATCCCAGACGTCGAGCTGAGCTGGGTGGAAGGGTGGCAACGCGTCTGGGAGTGTGGAGGATTGATTATTGTGTATTGATTTATTATTATTGAGTATTGTGGAGAGGAGGGTGCTTTGTGCACTTTATTGTCCTAATAAATATTCATATTTGGACTTTTACCTGGTGTCTGACGTCTAGTTTAAGGGTTCAAGGGGTCACGGAGACCTCAAACTATCACAGTTGGCGTAGTCGGCAGGAGTCTCTGGCCATCGGATTTGGCAGAGGACCTGAATTTAAATAAATTTTACTGTGGACAGAACCCTGAGAAGACAACGTTCAGACACACTGCAACGTCGCCAAAACCTTCCATTTCCAAGAACGTCATGGGGAAGAAAAAACTTAAGCAGAGTGGCAGCCCAAGTGGAGGTCCTATGTTTAATATGGCCTATGCTCAAGACGAGCCATGGAGCGGTTACGCGTCTCGGGAGAAACATCCGGAGGAGGATGACTTCAAAGAGGTATGTGCCGCGGAAGCATTTGAAAACCATTTTAAAATAACCCATTTTGTCCCGTGCACATACCTCCCAGGTGTCCACCCGGAGACTCTGCGGAAGGCAGGAAAACCTCCTGAAGACGATGGTGTACGCGCATCACTGCCTGAAAATAAAAAGGACTTCCGCATGTCGGGTGCTGGAAAAGGGCACGTGACCACCCCGGAAAGAGTGGGGGAAACAGACGGTACGCGTCCTGATGTTTTTGCCTTCACCCCGGAAAAGACGGACTTGGTTTTTCTGAAAAGGAAAGGGGAGGCGAGCGAAGCACCACTCTCCCTACAAAAAGGTAAGGTGGTCCGGGAAATGACTGAGCGATCTGTCGATAAATTGAGACAGACAGACCGCAGTCAGCCAAAAGCGGCACTGCGGACCTCCGAAAACTCCAAATCCCAGGCTCCCTTGCAGAACCCGTCAGAGCACGTGCCAGGAGCGGGCGTGCTCATTGGCTCCCAGCTGGAGGGTAAGGCTAGTGATCTCCTGAGCATACCTCCGGCTGAATTAAATAACTTTTTGGACGTGCACGAGCTGGAGAAGTTGCTTCAGCCCGTGCACAGTTTCTTACAGATTGTGGCAACAATACAGAAGATTGTTGGAGAGTTGGGAGCAGCAGCTGAAGCGCCGTTAAAAAAGCTGGATGAATACCTACGGCGGTTTGGTAGAGAGCGTCCCGTGTTATATGATTTGGCGGTACAAGTAGGAAATGCCAGTACCGTATATAATGAAATAGGGACGCAGTGTGAAACGGGCCCGCATTTGATAAGTAGCGGGTGCCAAACCACTGCGAGCCCTACAAGAGATTGTGGTGTGATGACAGAAGGGGCGGAGAAAGCGCCAGTCAAACCGGAGCAGCTGAAAAGTGCTGTCTCTCGGGGTGATGCGGGGCTGAAGATGCCGCCCCTAATTAAGGTAAAAATGATGGGCATTCAGACAGAAAAAGGGCTCTCTTTTACTAATAGAGAGATCCAAACTGTGGAAAAGCCCCAGATTAAAAAGGAGATCCTAAAAGAGAACCGGGAGTCTCCTGATAAAGTGATGAGGGAGTTGTCACTAGGTACTAGAGGGGCGGAGGAAGTGCCAATCAAACCGGGGCAGCTGGAAAGTGCTGTTACTCGGAGCGATGTGGTACTAATGACGCCGCCTCCTAAATTGCATAGAACAATGGGCGTGCAAACAGCAAAGAGGCTCTCTTTTCTCCATAGAGAGCCTCAAGCTGAGCACAAGCCCCAGAGAAAGCAGGAGATCCCCAAAATAAAATACGGGTCTCCTGACACAGTAGAGAGAAGGGCGGAGAATACTGAGGCGGCTATAAAACCTCCCTTGGCGGAGAAAGGGGAGGAGTTGACGGAGTTCCCAAGGTGTTTCCAGTCACGCAGAGGGTTACAAACGGGAGGACGGCGGCTATGCTACGACTGCTGCCGGCCGGGCCACTTATGGCGAAGTTGTCCTCGGAGGACGGGGGATCAGAGGGATTTCCAATACAACATTCCCCCTAGGCTCTCCGAGGAGTCTCGACGACGTAGCCATGGCCCGACCCATGGGCCCTCCTGGAGGAGGACGTCCCTCGCGGGGCAGGCCGCTTTGAACCTTGGTTCTTCGCTGGGGGGGGAATACTGTGGGATATGGCCGGCCTGTCACCCTGGCCAACACCCCCAGGCCGCCAGATGGAGCTGTCCCTGCTGCATGGAAGTGCCCCGAATACCAGCAGGGAATCATGGATGATGGAGTTTTCCTTTACAGCCCTGCTGGATATCACAGGGGCCAACAGATGACGCTGCAGGGAGGCCCAGAGAGGAGTTTGTGCCCTATAACCCGGAAGTTCGTCGTAGGCAAGTTCCGGGTTGAAGAAAAGGACTTTTTATCTGACCCGGAAGTGATAAGAAATCACATGGACTGTAGGATGGGAAACACTTCCGGGTCAGGGAATATAAAAGGACTATGGGAAATCCCAGACGTCGAGCTGAGCTGGGTGGAAGGGTGGCAACGCGTCTGGGAGTGTGGAGGATTGATTATTGTGTATTGATTTATTATTATTGAGTATTGTGGAGAGGAGGGTGCTTTGTGCACTTTATTGTCCTAATAAATATTCATATTTGGACTTTTACCTGGTGTCTGACGTCTAGTTTAAGGGTTCAAGGGGTCACGGAGACCTCAAACTATCACAACAGTTTATTCATCTTAACCAAGTGCTTGCCATTAGACAGACGATGATGCCAATAGCACTACTCTGCCGTTTCAATCACCCTCCCCACTTTCAGCTTCATCTTCATTAAGCGATGGATTAGACTAGAAATGTGGCATCAATCAACCATCTAATTGATCCAACCCACATTTAAGGCAAATTCATTCATAGTTGTCTCCAAGCATATAATTTTTGCATCTTGTCCAGTGAGACTACCACATCATAAGAGTGGTTCGAGTTCAGACATTCAGGGGCCATCTCATGAGGCACATCTGCTTGTTAACACCTGCTACTCCAAATAGCCAATCATATTGCTGCACCTTTAAACACACATACTGTATATGGCAGTATATATTATTTTTTGGAGTGATTTGTACCATTGCATGAATGAAAAAACAATTTTGCTTCTGAATATAAGACCAGAACTTTTACCCTAACTTCAAGACCCCTTATTTTGGTTATTCTATAAAAACAAATATTGTCTTTGAAATTATTTACCTGCATCTTAGACTTGCACATTTAAATCAGCACACTGCAAAATTTTTATTTTTGAAAACAATGAGCTCAGTGAATTCCTAGTCGTATATTAGTGATTATTCATTCATTTTGTTTGCAGACCACACAATTTCTTGTCTTAAATAGCTTTTCCAATTGTTTAATTGTTTTTCATTTGCATCTTTTCATGTTAACAGTACCTGTGATTAAAGGCAGGCTGTCAATGGTGGCAGTGGCATTCCTTACGGCATACAAGACCATATCAGCAGGTACCAGGTCCTCAGTCTGTCCAATTATACAGCACCCAACATCTTGTAGAATTTTTTTAACCTAAGGTAAACAGCAAAGTTTATTTTTATCAGGCCAAACAAAATAGCTTTGTGAATTTCTTCATTTCTAAAGAATTATGCAATTTTATCATTACTTTTAATATGAAAGAAACTAGGAATTCTGTATGATTAGGCACTGCTTCACAGTCCTTTATGTTTGTATTTTGAGACCACGGTATCCTTGTTTTGCTGAGGATAATCCTGTTGCTAAATACCCAGACTGAATAGCACACATTTCTCTTCTTGCTGATCTAATGGGCATCCCTCTGTGTCACACTGGAGTACAACTGGGGCATTCAAGAAGCCAAACAGTATTCTCACCAATTATTAGAGCTTAGAAAGGATGACGAAAACTCTGCATGCAATTCTTGAATCCCTTCTTCTGTTCAAGCACTGTAAACCCAGAGTTGCCACTAAATTCTCAAACAGGATGATGATCAGGCTATTTTTATTAACACAGTAATACAAACTCAAGTGTCGCCACCATCTTTCTGTAAACAGTAAATAAGTAAGAAGAGTCTGATGTTTGGATCCACTCTTGACACATCCAGTCCTGTATGTGGTTTATTACTTCTAGTGTAACGCTTACTGTAATAAAACGTCTATCTATCTTTTACATATACAGTTGAAACATTGATGAGTGCAAGATTTTGCCTTCTTTTTACAAGCAGTTTCTCATCAGGCCAGATTTCAAAATCAGCTATATATATTTTTTTTCAGCTTCTTTTTCAAAATCAATTTTTTTTTCAGCTTCTAGTCAACAATCATAACTTCCAAACCTTTATTCCATAATACAAGAGTATTGAGTGCAGTAATACCCATCGGGGACCCTCAATTTCACCACCAGGGTGTTCAGCTTAAATATTTTTCAACTATTGACCAAATTGGTGTCATTTCTCTGTTCTTCATAAACCATGTTAAAGTTTGCTTCTTATATTTAAAGATTTACTAGCTTGTTTTGTAGTTACTCATTAAGCTGTTGCCAGAGTTCCAGCAGAATCATAGTTTATTCCTGAGTTCTTCCAATAAGATGTGCCCAATGCACGGCTGGCTTCATCTGGGAGGCCTGTGAACACCGTCAGTAAAAACTCACTGATGAAGTTTCATTGTTCTATAGTCTGTCTCCATATTTAAACACAACATATTTCTGAGGTCCATTGTAAAACTGTTTAGGGTATTCCAACTGCTCTAGGACCACCCATGCCACAGTGAGCTGCGGTTTTTGTGCATCTTTTTATATTAATGAAGCCTCACAGCTTTTTCTATTTTAGGGAGCTTTGCATCAAATTAGAGCTGCTTTTATGTTTCCTCTTTGGTTTATTATCAGGTGTGACAGCTTCAATAACAGTTTCAACATTTTTACATTCAGGTTGATTCTAGAACCCTCAAATTTGTCAAAACTAAGCAAATTTCACCAGTCTGTCCTAGTAGTTTCTATTATATTCCATTTAGGAGTTACTTACAAAAATATTTTTATATCTTAACACTAACATATTTTGCTATTGACCTGGCTGCAACACTTTGCTTTAAGATGCTTGTCACAACAGTACCACAATTTACCATATGGAAAAGCCACATCTGCCATTTCTCAATGGCTGGGACCCAGGTCGTGTTTAAATAACATGCTGGAATTCTATGAGGAAGCAACAAAAGGATATAACTAGAGTGGAGCATATGATATTCTTTATCTTGACTCTCAGAAAGCATTTGATTAGGTGACACACAAGAGGTAAGAGGTTGGGCATCAAACTAAAAGAAGCTGGAGTTCAGGGTGATGTTTGTAGATGGGTGCAGAATTGGCTCAGACACAGGAAGCAGAGGGTGATGGTGCGAGGAACCTCATCAGAACTGGCCGATGTTAAGAGTGGTGTTCCACAAGGGTCAATGCTAGGGCCGTTGCTATTTTTAATATATATTGTGAGATTTTTGACATCCTGGCATCACCAAACAAACAAGCATTCGATAACCTCCCCCCACCAACTGTGCTGTGCGCTGAAACAGGCAGAAGCTGGTTGTCTGCGGCAATCACAACTGCAAGTTTGCAAGCTTACCGTGTAAAGTATCTGTTGCATGATGGGTGATGCAGGGAATGTTTAATACAGGCCACTAATCTGGCCATGTGCTCACTTTTCTGTTGTCTCTCCTCCTGGATGGACTTGCTTGGTGAAGGAGGCTATCTGTTTTTTCTAATCTGAAGAAGGGAGTTAATGCAGGACAAGTGATAACGTCAATATTGCTTGCTGTGTAAGTGTGTACTGAAGTGACACCTCCCACATGGATAAGTGCTTTGAGAATGTTCCTGTCTTGACAACAATAAAGCAGATTTTTTTCAGAAACATGGTCTCACCTTCTTCTCTCTAATGCAAGTCTGTGACCCACACATCACAATATAAATGAAGGATTTAGGAGTTGTAGTGGACCAACACTATCAACTTCCAGACAGAAGCCATTAAGAATGTTACGTTAAATAGCATGATGTGTGGAGTACAAGTCCAAGGAGGTTATGCTCAACCTTTATAATGCACTGGTGAGGCCTCATTTGGAATACTGTGTGCAGTTCTGGTCTCCAAGGTACAAGAAGAACATAACAGCGCTAGAAAAGGTACAGAGAAGAGCGACTGAATTGGAAAGCCAGTGGTTTAAAGTCTAAAGTCATTTTAATGTGAGAAATAAAACCAGCAATATCTGAGGTGCAGGACTTGGGAAGCAAAGAATCGAGTGAGAAGGAGGGTTTTGATTTGGAAATTAATGAAGAGACACAGAAAGGTGTCTCGTCATTAATTTCAAATGGTATTTTCATTTGATGAGTACATTTACTAACCCTAATGAGAATATTATGAGTACTGCCACTGGACATATAACAGTGATCACTGTGGACTGTGTGGATCATTTTCATGCATAACAAGCCATGTGCTCAGCTACTATCTCAATACAAGCCTTAACACTAGAATTTCCAGAGCCTACGAAAAAACTCGTATATCCGGCCCACCTTAAATCGCTTCTTAAAACCTTTCTCACCTCTCCGCCAGCGTCTTTTGTCATCTAAATGTACTGATAAAGACAAGCTGCCAGCAGCCGGCTATTCCATCCCCCCAACGACTTAGAACGTAAACAAGCTTTTCCCAGCTCATGCCTTGATTGATTATCTGGGAGTGAAGTGGAGTTTTAGAGTAGAAATAATAGATTGTTATTTGCAACACACGCATTTCATGTGTTGCATTTCTACAGTAATCTGTGTAAACACATTGTTAAAACAGAAACGGTTTACAATATTCTAGTAGCAAATGACAAAATGTAGGCATAAACTATATAATGTATGAAGCCTGAAGTCCAAATATCAAAGAAACACTTTCACAAAAGGTACAAAAAAAAAAAAAGCCACCGCCAAAAAAAGCCGCCTTAGTGTGCGACTTTGACACGCATTAGCTATCACTGCTTCCGTGGCGCAACAGTATCAGTTGCTGACTGGGAATCCAAAGGTCGTGAGTTTGATCCTGCACAACTCCATTTTGAGAAGTGTTCTTATTTTCACTATTTTAGAATAAAAAGATACATTTGATTTCAGTCTGTAACAGCCAGTGTAATTTATGATATTTGTAAAGGTTAGCTTTATTTTTTTTTTTAAATTCACTTTTCATTGTCTCAGTCGCGTTCAGGATACTTCCCTACCGCCCCCCACCTGACACTGCTGTTTTCACATAAAGACGCTCTATAGTTCTGCAGTGTATCACGATACATACGACCGCGTGTTTTTTTCCCCCAATATTGCCAGTCCCCACGTGTTGCTGTATGCTGTTTCTTTTGTACTCCCGGACATGCAGAGGAAAGCCTAGTAAAGAGCAGTAACTTCAGCGCTATATGCAATCATCAGACACTCCCCATCTGATACTGCTGTTTTCACATAAAGACGCGCTAAAGCTCTGCAGTGTACTGAAGTGTCTGCATGCACTTTTCGTGGCATTATACGTGTATTTTTTGAGTATGCCCATGTAGCTCAAACACAGGAACATATGTTGATGTAAAAGTATAAGAAAACAGGTGCACTTTTATTCAAGACTATAACCGAAGAAAAAAGAAAAAAAAAAAAAAAGTTACAGTAGGCAGTTCATATGACAGCTTGCGTGGTGGAATGCTAAGAACTGCTGATTTCCATTCTGTGCTATATAACTGTTAACATTTGAATCTGATGATTGCATATAGCGCTGTCTTATTCAGTGTGCGCAAGAACATGCAGGTGGCCAGTTGCTGAGTGCTACAACGCACATTTTAAAAAAAGAAAGAGACAAATATATGTGACGTTTTGAAGAAATCATTTTATGACACGAATAGTACCAATCAGAAAACATCGTCGAAGTAATGCAATATTATTTGAAAACGAACAGCGTCAGATCGGGTGTTAAGTTATACTGGCGCTGTTTGAGTTAGATCAGAAGCTGAATAAGCAGAAAAAGCTCCTGTTCTGACTCTAAGTAAAAAAGCATGAATTAATCAACAGAAATAACCGCGATTGACATTTTAAAGTTAACGATTTACAGTGCATACCAATTTATAAATTCAATGTCCGTTTGAGGAAAAAAAAAAAAAAAAACACGTTCTTCAAAGCTGGGAATCGAACTCACGTCTCTGTAGCACGACAGGGCTGTTGTGCCCCAAGTCAGCAAACCGTAGCGTTAAGCCACGGAAGCTGTTGTATCATCCTTGAACTTTTTGTGAAAATGTTTATTTGATGTTTGGACTTCAGGCTTCACAGATTCTATAGTTTATGCCTACATTTTGTAACATTTATTACTAAAATATGAAAAAGTTTCTGTTTTAGCAATGTGTTTACACAGATTACTGTAGAAACGGAACACGCATGAAATGCATGTATTCCAAATAGCGATCTATTATTTTCATTCTAAAACTCCAGCAGTTCAGTCACTCCCAGATAATCAAACAAGCCATGAGCTGGGAAAACTTAGTGAACGTTCTGCGACGGTGGAGGATGTAATAGCCGGCTGCTCGCTGCTCCTCTTAATCGGCACATTTAGAAGACAAAAGAGAGGTGAGAACGGTTTTAAGGTGGGCCGGATCTACAAGTTTTTTCGTAGACTCTGGTAATTCTAGTGTTAAAGGAGCCCTCCCTGTCCTCATGTCAGAATACCAATAATAATAACGAAAGACTAAATACTATTTACAAGCAGTTTCATTCTTCTTGATGGAAGAAAAAGTGCAAAGCATCTGCACAGATGGATCAGAAACAAAAAAGATGACACAACTGCAACTGGAGCTGTGACTTTAAATGATTGGCAGAGCCAATGAATTGATTGGAACTTGATTGGAAATAATAAACTGCAATTACCAGAACAAAAAATGGTACTTTACAAAATGAGACTCTGAAAAAGAAAACAAGAAAAACCAATAATCCTTACTGAAAGCCTCAATGGAGACCTTATTACGGTACAAACACTCCTGGTGTCCAAAGATTACAGTGAAAGCAAACAGAAGAGATGATTTCAACAACCTACAGACATAGTCAGATAGAACAGTGAGTCAAAACCGGGAAGGCAAAACACAACTAAGCAAACAATTATCAAAAGAGAAGATGAAATACAGGATAAAACTCAGGAGGAGGTTGTAACCAGAAGTCAAAATCCTACCAATTGGCCTACTTGAAAAAGACCTTAACTGCAGGAAATACAAGAAGTAGTTGTATCTAGAGAGGAATAGGGAATAGTGCAAATATCACCAGTTTTTATAGGAGTATCATCGCTCCCTGTGATGTTACCACCATGATAGCTGCAGTAATGAGACCAAAAACAAAATAGCAGTGTGGTTAAAAAAAAAAGAACCATAAGGAAAGTCAGCTTTTCCAATTCAAAGCAAAATGTGAAAATTCAGTAACAAATGAAATCTGGACATTTAAAAACCCCAAAAATCTAAAGCTGACAAATCTATAGAGCAAAAAGCAGCTGACACTTTGGTAAAGGCATGGCGACTTGCTGAGTAAGTGAAGCTTTTAAATAGTCATCTCAGGAAACTGAGGCTGCAATGACAGCAGCACCATAGAGTCCTAATCCAAAACAGGGGCACACCATGATGAAAGGTAAAGGTTGGGGTAAAGTAAAAATAAAATATACAAACAGGGTCGTATCACTACTGTGAGCTTTGCACTCCGACATCAGGTAAAAATGTACATTTTTCTTAGGTTTGGCTCTCCACGTGCATACACATACATTTTCCTACATACAGTATAAACATTGCGTTAATGTGTCCCATATTTAGTATTTGACATGAGTTTAGGAATAACATCAAAAGTCCTGAGAATGCTGTATGAATGAAAGGACAGATCTGTGGTTTTGACCTCGTCTTTGGTTTACAATTGCTCTCCCGGTCTTCTCCATTTCTCAGTCAACTATACCTTGTGTAAGGCATAACAGTCTGATAGTTAATTGTTTTGTCTCATGTTAAGTCTGGGTGTTTATTCATATTTACTGCTATTGTTTAATGATCTGGGTTGCATTATGTACCTTGCATTTTATTGTCTATGTTTTATACAAGCAAAGCTGAACATTGACAGATTGACAGAGGAAAAGATAATTTGGATAAAAAGGAGACAAAAAGAGAGAAGGAGAGAGACTGTGGATACCGGCAGTGTTTACAACACAGTGGAGCAGAGCGAGGCATGTTGCATCTTATTCCCAATTCATGCTTGTTGTTTTGTGAGGCATTTCCCGTAACGGTGCGATAATGTGGTTCGACTTATTAGACATTTGCTTTTTGCCAGGCATCTTCACTCACAAGTCCTGGAGGGTCACAGTGGCTACAGGTTTTGCTTCATTCAACCACCTTCTTAATTGATACATATTTCTTTGCTGCTAAAAATATTTTTAGTTAACGCACATGTTACAATTCAGAACCCTTAATTTTAATCAGTTGCATTCAGGTTTTAATTGTTCCTAGTCTTTTTAATAAGTCATGGTTAATAAGAAAATGCAAGTAACAAAGAAACCACCACCTCTCCAGCTAACATGATTCCAGTCATTATGGTGGAAGTGCATCATGAAGTATGTGTGTTAATAAAGTGTTTAGAAACAAATATGAGAGAAAAGATGAGGATTGTGTTGTCTACAAAACGTATAGATAATGTTTCTCAGAAAAGGAATCTCTACCATGTAATTAGTAGTTGTCCTGGATGAATGAAAGCACTAACAAATAGTACAGTTAAATACCACGTTTCACTATCAGCAAGGACTGTCTTCTAATTGGAAAACTCATTGGAACGAAAACCTGCAACTACAGCGGCCCTCAAGGACCACAAGTGAAGGTCTCTGCTATATGATAATACTGTTCATTATTGGTTAATAAACACACCGGTTTTTGAGATGATCTGAGACCATCAGGTTCAACATCAAAGTCGTTCCTTCAGAACAGTCATTCAACTTCAGCCAATCAACTTTTAAACTTGGTCTCTAACATCACAAACCAGAAAGTCCATGGAAAAGCATGCAAAACCTCCCATTTGAATTTTGAAAAAATGACCCATTTTTCCTCACAGCCAAAAAACGCATACAAAATCCTTCCACTGCGGTGGGTTGGCACCCTGCCCAGGATTGTTTCCTGCCTTGTGCCCTGTGTTGGCTGGGATTGGCTCCAGCAGACCCCCGTGACCCTGTGTTCGGATTCAGCGGGTTGGATAATGGATGGATGGAAATCCTTCCAGCATGCATGTAAGAAAAATCTAAGATAATTAGCCTGTTATTTAAAAAAAAAAAAACTTTATGAAGTGTGTGCATTCAAACTGTTATGAAGTCAAAAGAGGACTTTAAACCTGATTGGTTAAAGGTGAATGACTGTCCTCGAACAACAGCTCTCACTTTTCTCCAAACGCAACAAAAATCCCACACAGTTTCACATCCACACGGGTTATTTGGCTGAACCATTATTCTCTAGCTGCCTCAGCTCTTCCATTTTAGTACTTGCTACAGGACAACCACAACAAAATTTAATTCAATTGCATAGTTGGAACAAGACTGAAAATGGTGACTTTCTTACTCTATGGTGAGATTTTTACAGCCAGAAATGGCCTTTTTTTTTTCCCCAACAAAGAGTCCGAATGGAGACTTTGTGGAGCGCTGGTATGTAAAAAGATAATTGGAATACTTTTACCTGTTCACTGCTCTGATTAATATTAAATCCAGGTACAGATTCCAGTTTGTCTAGACTGCCTCCAGTATGAGCTAACCCTCGACCGCTGATCATGGGCACCTAAAGAAAAAAAAAAAACAACCTTATTTTGTTATTTTAGTATTGTATGTTAAAGCCATCTACTACATTGCATGCATACAGAATATATGCAGAGAATGACATTTAATTAATAATAGCATAGTTAGTAAATAGATATAATTTGATAAAGAGATATATAATTTCAGGAATATTTTGGCTGGAGTGTTTAATGACATCTGATGCTAAGCATATTCAGGCCCAGCTAGTACTTGGATGGGAGGCCAAAGAGGAAAAGCTTGGGTTGCTGTTGGAAAATGCCAGCAGGGGGCGCTTACCCTATTTTCTGAATGTGGACCCCATTGCTCCAGTGCAGTGATGGGAACTCTGTGCTGTAGAAATGGTGCTGTCCTTTGGATGAGACATAAAACTGAAGTCCTGAGTCTCTGTGGTCATTAAAGATCCCTGGGCATTGTATCACAATGTACTGGTTAAATAGACATTCTGGTCCCTTAATCATCCCCTGTCTCTAACTGGCCATCTGACTCACTACTTCACCACCTAATAGCTCATGTACTGGTACAAAATAGCACCACTGCACCATCTAGGTGGATGCTACACATGAGTGGTGGTTGAAGTGGCTCCCCACTCACTATGAACAGCACTTTGAGCAGTAAGAAAAGCACTATATAAATGTAAAGAATTATTCTTATACTTATCTGAATATACCAGGGCCACGCATTTAGTTTGTTTGATGTTGGAAATACTGCACTTACATTTTGTAGGTATCCTCCTCACAGTTACCTTCAGACAGAGGAGACAAACTCAAAACATGGGTGAATAAACCAAAGGAACACTTTTAAATCAATCCTTGACTGCACTAATGTAATATCAGTAATGGCCCTTGACAAGTGGGTGTAATGTGTGCTGACACCATTTCACGTGCTGCTGAGTATACAACAGTAGGTCAAGGTGATAGCAGGAATAACCTAACCTTGCCGTGCTTTGGTTTATGATTATCTAACAGCCTAAACAAAAGATAATGTATTAGAGGTTATTGTAGGTCCTGCTTTCATTACCATTTTTGACCTTTAAATCTTTTCCTTTGAGTAAAACATCTTGCATCTTTCTAATTCTCTAAACTAAATACATTAGTAATTTTGTTATTAGGTAACAAACTGTATAGATTGGCCCTTTTATGAACAACAGGTTTTCAGGTCTGAAAATTCGTGAAGCCACATGACACAGTTAATATAATATAACGTGTGGAGACTTTGGACTACTGATCTATAGAGTACTTTACACAGGTGTTTTCTAGGCAACAGGTTAACATATACTGCAAATGTTGAAAAAGTGTAAAAACACACCAATATGTTGGAATAATACATTACAATAATGAAAGCTGATCTCCAATTAGAGCTCATAAGGACATAAAAAAAAATTTCCAAAGGTGAGGACTCCATCCAGGCCAGTGATTTTGGCAGGCTAAAGATACGTATCGTCCATACATTTATTTATTTTCTAATCCTACAGTGGCAAGGCAAAGTCTTTGAATGGGGAATTACACAAATATAGCCTTTACTTCATTGTGTTTTGGGTATTTAACACATGTATGAAATTAGGACCAGGGTGGCACAATGGCGTAGCAGTTAGAGCTGCTGCCTCAAAACTCCAGAGTCCTCAGTCCAGTTACTCTGTGCACTGTGTCGACATTCTCCAAGTCTGTATGTGTTTTCTTGCTACGTCCTGAAGAAGGGAATATTAAGTTGACGGACAACTCTAAATTGGTCCATTATGAGTGATGTGCATGTGTTGTCTCATTCAGGGTAGGTCCCCACTTTTTGCCCAGTGCATGCCAGAATAGACATCATCTTTCCACAACCCTAAACCAGATACACAAGGTTAAATGCATAGAATTAATGGCTGAATACCTTGCATCCACAGGCGGCCAGTGCAGGTGCCAGAAGCAGGCTGACTTTGTCACCTACACCTCCTGTTGAGTGCTTGTCCACAACAAATTTCTTCCACTCTGCTGGCCACTGAAAAACCTCTCCTGACATCATCATCTCCTGCGTCAGTGCCAACGTTTCTTCGTCAGTCATCCCTTTTAGCCAAACTGCCATGAGCATTGCACCTGAAAGCAGCCATTAAAATACTGCCAAAGTAAAACAGGCCCTCTTTTGTACTCTAAAATGTTTAGAACATGAAGCATTAAAGACCCCATCCTTAAAGTCGGCATGCATTTTACTATAAGTGAAAACTGTAATTTCAATTCAGGAATACTTAATGTGAAGGGTTATCTGGCCGCTAAAATAGAGCCAGGGTACCAACTGGCAGGAGACAGTCTCAGTAAAACTACCAAACATGGGCAGATAATTTAGCAAGGCACTGATGGAAATCAGGAGTTGTTAGGGAAAAATAGACTGGTTCACTGGAATTAAAACCTTGAAGTACACTAGAGTGGAAACAAGATAAAGATTCCCCAAGAGTGACAGTCCATGGCATTAGATGGCAGAACTCAGCTTGGATACTGCTGACAGCATAGATAAGGAGATAAGGTGACACAATATACTAAAGGCAATGATGTTCATTTCCCAGATTTGACAAGTGGGGGCAACATCAGCCTCTTCAGAGCAGAAGAACCAGAAACCTGGCTGAAAGACACTGATGTTTAAGGGCACACAGTTCTCAAGGTTTCAAGGTCAGAAACCTGAAGTGAGAACAAGATGAATGACTTTAAAGGACCCCATGCTAAAGATAGTAAGTCCAGAAATGGGGGGCGAGCTAGGGTGAGGTCCCACTGGAGGGATGGAGGAAGGGCAGAAGAAAGAGAATGAGACCAAGCCCTTGGGAGGACTAGGAGACAGGAAAGGGGTATGTATCGGTGGGAATCCCACCTAACGGACAAAGTCAAAGAAGTCTGATTTAGCTTGATCCACTTGGGCAGCCAGGACTTTGTGTATCATTGCTTTTTTTGTACATTCTGTTCTGCCATCAGTCATCCCTCCCTTGTTTGTTTTGTTTTGAATAAGCACACCATTCTTTGGGAAATCTTTGTCCTTGGCCTCATTGTGGATGTGAAGAGACCAAAAGCTTTCCTATTTGGACAGAAAAAATAAACAGAATCAGGAGACACCCAGTCAGTGGGATAATATAAACCTGACTGAACATTATGTCTTCTTCTTCGCTATCAGTGTGGCTGTCTGCAGCGCAATATTACTTCTACTATAACATTACCAGCAATTGAAAAAGCAATAAGAGATTCTCTGTTCAGAACTTCAAAAGAGCAGGCTTGACATATACCTATCTGGCACTCTTGCATATTCTTGTTTTTGATAGACTTGATGAAAAAATTAATTTCCTCCTTGCTCAGCTGTTTCCCATCTCTTTTCTTTTGAATCAGCTCTGTGAAAGTGATGTGTATCCCTTCAGAAGACATGGCTGTAAAACACAAGTGTAAATTATAATCAATAGTATTGCCAGGCAATGCTAGATCTTTAGAAGCTGACCTCACTGGATATTACAGTTTCAAATTTGAAGAAAGCTTACCAAAGGTGCGTGTCTTCAATGTTTCCAAAATTGGACAGCCACTGAGATGTCAAAGGTTCAAATGTTGAATGTAAAAAATGTCACTATCCGAGCAAATTTGTTATATAGTTCACAAAAAAATTAAAGCACAACCAAAAAAAAGACTTATGTTGCATTACTTAAGTTACATTTATTCAATTTTCTGCACCATTACAGAACATTTTTAAATATGTCAGAAAACTATGCCCTTGTATGTTACCACTCTCACACAAAACTCAGTCTACCTGAATGGTTAACACCAGCAGCACAGAACATTCCATTTCCATGTGAGCTTGGAGGTGAGATACACTAAGGCAGCAATAACAGTCTGTACTTATCTCTTTAACACTACTGTATATATATTCTAAAGGCAAACAGAACTAACCAAATACCGACACTATGTGTACACACATTTTTTTTACTAATTACAAATATAGGGGCCGCAGTAAAGTACTCTGAAAGCAGTAGTGCCTGAGTGGCAGAGCTCATAATTGTTGTAAAGTACATGCCCTCCCAGAGTCGTTTAGCAGGTTAGTGCAGCGGCAGACGTGGAAGACCATGAATGAATTAGTGATGGTGATGGAAAAGCATTGTGAAACCCTTTAACCTACCTGGGGTGTAGAAAAGAAAGGAAAAGCAGATTCTCCAAGCAACACGGCCAGACACACGAATACTGAAACCTGAACTTCAATGGAAGGATGTCCTCCTCTTTGCTCTTTCAAGTGTGAAAAAGGCAGCCTGTGTTATACCCGACTATGGACACCAACATGAGCCGTCATGGAATGCAGCAGTGGTTTTTCTGCTCTGGTTCTCTGATTCTCTCTTTAATCCTTTCTACATTACTTTAGCAGTAATGTCTTCACTGTTACTGCTTGTTATGTTATCCTACAACAGTATTTATTCTAAATAAACAGACCACAGTCACTGGCATTCACAATGAGGCCCACTGCTATCCATTTGCATCATCTGCCCTAACACTTAAGGCATATCTATGGGTAGTACTTAGTGTTCCTCTCCAACCCTCCATTCACCACAATTATTGGGTTTGATTGGCCTGAAATAATAAGCGAGGCTAATTCCAAATTGACTAACCTTTCTGAAGAACAGTTGTTTCCTTCTACATCTAAGAGACCTTCATAGTCTGTATTAGGTATGCTGTACGGCAGCGGTTCTCAAACTGTGGGGCGCGCCCCCCCTAGTAACAAAAAAGGGGGCGCAAATGTTGCCATATGTGGCGTAATTTCACTACTTGTAGGGAAATTTTAAACTTGTAGTGGTGTATCAGCAGCAAAAAATATAGGAATAAATTTTATTAGGGTTTCAAAAAAACGTTAGGGGGGCGCGATTAAAACTGTTATGAAAACTCGGGTCGCAAATACTTAAAGGTTGAGAAACACTGCTGTATGGCCAAGTGTGCTTCTAAAGGCATAGGCATTCATGATGATGGGGTGTCCATAGCAATATGTCATCAAGTTACACAATCACATTGAGTTACTGTACCCCTGGTGCATGGTTATGTACAAAAAACCCAGTGTGCACAGACTCAGTCTCCCGCTGGAGTTTGCAAAGCATGATAACACAATTGTATAATAACTAAGTCATGGTACTTTTACCCTCTTCCGATTCCAAATTGCTGGCATGTTGTCAAGGATCTTCCAAAATGAAAGAAAAGGAAGGCTCTATTTGACTTCTCGGTAGTGCATCCCAACAGGTACCCAATGGGTATTAAATCTAAAGCTTCGGAAGGTCGCAACACTCCTAAGATTAGTCACTTATTTAATTTTCAAATACAAATTAGTTGAACTTTACCGACTCAAAAAATGGCAACTTGAGCATGTGTCTTGTGACAGGTGGCCAATATCATAGACTCAAACCAGGACTGACTTCCTTATTTTTGTCACAACACTGTCACCAACTCCAGGGTAGTCATATAAGAGCACCTTTACCAACTCCCTGAGGTCAGAAATCAAAAAGATGCTCAACCTGTTAGTAATAGAAGTGGAGGCAATACATCTTTGGTGCATTCCCTTCTTGCTTCTGCTGAAATTCTAAGGGTAACGGAATGATTTCTGCCAACTTAATTGAGTCTCCCATTCTGAGGACTACTCTATTTTAGGACTTGATTACCTTATTGCGAGACTTTATGAATTCATTTCCTTTGCACTTTAGATATGATGAAAAGGTATTAGCAAATAACTTTGACCTCTGCTGCAAAAGAGAAAACCACCTTTAGCACTCTTTCAAAGTCCCAGATACACCAGGAACACTCCATTCATAATGTGGCATTCTAAGGCCAGGTTTATACTTTACGTGATGTGACACATGCTCCAGTAGATGCTACTGCTACGCAAGCATTGTACTGTTCAAAACTTGTGCGTGTACTTTATGTAAATCTGGAGGAATCCACCAGGTGGCAGTGCAACAGGTTCAGTGAGAACAGGTTCAGCTTCGCTGTGTTGTGAATTGCCTGAAACATCCATTAAATTTGATGACACCTTACCACAATATCTCTGTAAAGGATGTTTAATGATTAAATCCATCAATCCAGGGATGTGCCCATTCCAGCTAGCATTGGGCACGAGGCAGAAACAATCCCTGGATGGGGCATCAGTTCATCGCAAGGTGAATACAAGCACTCACATACACCAGCGTCATTTTAGCGTCACCAAATCCCCAAATCTGCATATCTTTGGAAGGAAACCGGAGCACATTGTGGACACCCAGCAGGATAACATGCAAACTCCAGCAGGGAATACCAACGATGCGATTCCCTGTGAAACAGCAGCGCTAACCCTCCGCCACTGTGTCACCCCCATGTGAGTAATTATTAGCAGTATTCATTATTTAAATTAAATTAACCATTTATCTGTAAAATGTAACATACATTCTTTAATGCATTTCATCATGAAAGTGATATCAAGTATAAATCTAAGGATTCTAAATGTGCAGAGAGTTGGAATATCAAACATTTAATGTGTTCTGTGTGGTGATCTATTGCTGCTTGCCTCTGACGTCAGTTCAGGAGGAAGCCCCAGAAGCAGGTAGCGATTAACAACTGGGTCGGTTTTAAGATGATGTTTACGACGGTCTGATTTAATAATTAAGTAAACTACGAGGTTAAAGTGGACATTGAGATTTAAGCCGAAATTTCCACTTTAAATCACAAAATAGACCTTTTCACCATGTCCTTAATTTTTTTTCTCTGTAGCTCAAATACAGCGCTGTACATTATGTTGCTGTTGTGCAAAAAAAAAAAAAAAAAACACGGCATAGTAGATGGTATGTGAGACTTTTAAAATGTATCGTGAATGCATTTGTGTGTCAAAATTTTGCTTCACCACATCGAACCATTCAAACATCGAAGCACGCACACCGATCTCGTAGGATCCGCAAAGCGGCTTTCTGTCACATGTAGATAGTAAACAGAGACTCTGACGTCACATTCCAACTTTTAGCACACTGTGCCCCCCGACTTTTTGCTGGGACTACAACTTGTGCACGTGTCACATTTATTTCTGAGGACCTGCTCAGAGGACACATCAAATGAATGCTGGGAACACGTGGCAGCCATGATGCATGCGCGTACACGTTCTGAGCGTGAAGTATAAACGAGCCCTAAGAAAGACATTGCTGTTAGTCTGCCAATAGCCAAACGTTTTTCATAACTGAAGCACATTAATTCCCATTTGACAAATATGTTCTGAGATCTTTCAGAGAATGAAGACAGGAGTTTTGAGGTAGTTTAGCTAGAGAGTGGCAACGTGTTGAATATGGATTAACACATGCAAAGAAGAATTTTGCAGTACTCTGTACATATGAAGATCGATCCTATAAATCTTGCAGATATTGGCAATAATATGTCCTTCCCTTTGGTCTTTTAGGGGCCCCAGTGACCTCCCAACACCTGGCAGATAAGCAGGCGTTCTTACAGACCCCAAAAGAATCAGGTCTATATATTAACCCAATCTAATGTGATCTAATAAAGGCCAAATTTTTGGGTTATGTGGGGGTTCAAGGTTGGCAGATTTCCAAAACAGCAGCTATTTATACCTGGTGCTAGCCAAAAACTAAAAGCTAAGTACAAGCCTTTCTCGGACTTGCATGGTTTTATAGATGGTCTATAGGTTTTCTGAGGGGGTTGCTCTAGGAACAGATATCTGTGGGATAAAACACAAGTATTGAACAGGCATTTCTCGACCAGAAGAAGGCTCTTACTAAGGTGCCAGTTTTCTGCTTAGCTAAGTCCTCTTCACTCTTTGTTGTGTAGGGTAACACATCTGAGACTGACATGGCAGTTTTCACACTCTCCTTGCAAAATCCAGGAGCTGGCACCAATGCAACTGGCTTTTTTTTACCTCAGTTTCACAGTACTGTACAGTATGTGGGCGGGTGTTCCTTCTTTACAGCAGCTTGCTTGATCTGAGCTTTGCGACACTCACATGAGAAAATGTTAATGAAGTGGGTTATATACTTGGAACAGAGAAAGGAAAAGAATTTGTGAAAGCCAAGGAAAATAAAAGGCAGGAGTGGAGCCTCATAGTAATGAATACAATATTCCACAAGTTTTTATACTTAAATAGTAAACTGGAGTGTTAATATTCTTAATTGTCGGTGCATGTTGGCATATTTACATCTATGCATGAGTAAAAGAAATGTTATTATTATTTCTATTTATAAGCATATTACAATTTTAGTAGTTTATGATCACATGATGGAAGGAAGGTATATTACCTGATGTCATCACCATGTTAGTACATAGTACAACATTCCTGGCATCCAAGATTTTGAATATCTTCACACAAACCTTACTAGCTAGTGCAAAAAATAAGTTTAGGGAATTAATACTTTACATAGACTACAAGTTTTGATTTGCATATTGGGTTTAGGTTTTCTAGTTCATTTAAATTTTTGGCCTGCACTTCTTTCTCAGGCAATGGGCCTGAGTTGCCTCGAAAGCTTGCATATTGTAATCCTTTTAGTTAGCCAATAAAAGGTTTCATTTTGCTTGACTTTTCACTACATTCATAATGGCTAACACAGTACAACACCCTAGTACTACAGTTTTTTGACCACAAGTTTTGCCCTTCCATGTCCTGATTTTGATTTAATTTTATTTCCTAGTAATAATCTCATTCTGGTGGTACATAATCTTGGACCTTTAACATGACGTATTGGCTGCATTCCAAATTTGAGCATTTACAGCATAATTAAGGTTAAATATTCTTTTTGCAAGTTTAAAAATAAATCAAAAGATATAATTTTGACAATAAAAAATTCCTATGCTTCAGGGTTAGGAAAAGACACAGATCAACTGGATATTGGTAGAGCAGAAAGTTTGATCAGATCAGGTCTTATAAACCAATTACGTATTAAGAAAATACCACTTAGATTCAATGTGTTGTCGCTAGACCCAATCAGTAGTGGATGTAATACACAAATGCAACTGTAAAAGTACAAATTTAAATTCCTCATTTTTTATTACTCAGAGCATTATTTAATTCATAATTTTGCTTTACCCTTGGCTTAAAAAACAATTTCCAAATAAACTGGGTCAGCAGGGAAATGGAATGTTGGGATTCCTTCTTTTCTGCAGAAATTGCTTACAAAAGATCGAACAAACAAGCTTTAGTTGTTATACAGTAGAAAAATTGCCTTCTCCATATCACAATTTAATAAGAGATTTTGTGGCAATGGAAGTTAAATTAAAGAAAACTTGCAGCCATCCAGCAGCCCTATTAAGGCAGGGACTTTCTTTGTTCAGTAAAAAAGATGTTTCCCTTTATCGTTGTAATGATTATCTAAAATGTCTATTACAATAATTACATTGCAAGTCACTTGTATTAGGTGGAGTGATGAGTGACAGACTACATTCAACACAGCAAATGGACATTTTGAGTATCAGGTAATACCTAATGGACTGGCAAACATTCTCACAGTCTTTCAGTCTTTTGTTAATGACATCTTCCGAGATATCGTGGAAATATAACGATTTTAGCTGCCACTGTGGGTAAAGAGCCTGTGGATATTGTGATTAGATAGGCACACAAAAGATTCTCCCCAGAGAATCCCTGAAGGTTAATTATGTATACTTCAGTTTAGTCCTATGGTCCTATAGAATGTCTGAACACCCATGTATAACCCAGACTACAAAAAATGTACATTTTACTGGGAAAATATGCCATAAAGTTAAAAATATGTACTAGCTAGGTGAAGTCTACAAAAGAGCCAAACCAAGGTAAGGTGTACCAATGAGGTTATTACAGCCTATACCTGCTCCTAGTCATCCATGGACAGGACTCCCAATGGATTTTATCACTGATCACCCTCCATCTCATGGAAACTGTAGTTGAAGACTTTCTCAAAATGCATGCATTTTCTGGCTCTTAGGAAATAATCCTTTTTTGAAAAACTTCCTGCTGTTTTTATTAAGTGTTTTTTTCCTGCATGGAATTACAAGATCTGCTATTTCTGATTGAAGAGAGCAATTTATTTTCTTTTTGGTTGTATTTTTGTTCATAATTAGGGACGAAATAGGATCCCTATAAATCAGGGATTACTCAGATTCTTTAACGGAAGCTTTTATTTAAAGCAGTGGTCCAAGAGATGGTAGTACAGTGTCAGTACACTATTCAGCAAGAACTCAAAAAGGACTTTTTACAAAAGAGATTATTTATAAAGCAATGAGAGACTGTTTAAATGCAACCCCAAATCAGAAAAAGTTGGTACGGTAAAGAAAATACCAAAAATAAATAAATAAATAAATAAATAAAGCAGGGATTCTTAAATTTACTTTAACTTTTATTTCATTGCAGACAGTATGAAACCAAGATATTTCATATTCTGTCTGGACAACTCCATTTCATTTGTTAATATGCATCTATTCCTGCATTTCAGGCCTACAACACATTGCAAAAAGTTGGGACGGGGTAAATTAGGTGTCAACAGGCGACTGTAATCATGATTTGGTATAAAAGCAGTATCCACAAAAGGCAGAGTCTTTGAGGAGCAAAAATGGACAGTGGATCTCCAGTTTGTCAAGAAATGTATGAGAAAATTATTCATTTGCATTTTCCATATTGTCTCAACTTGTTCTGATTTGGTGTTGTAGATAAACAGGCTGTTAGAAAATGACACATATTAATATTTGGTTCACTTATCTACATTTGTACATTGAACAGTTAATCCTGAAGCTATTTTATTCTTTTACAACTTTCTGATTAAATGAAATTCTGCATTTTTATGTTTGAGTATACAGTATAGGTTTTGTATTAACAAAATATCTAAAAATGTCTCATATGTGAAATCTTCAAAATCGTGAATAATGATACACTCGTGTGTTTCTTTAAAGATGATTAACAGAAATGTCCAGAACAGATTAAGCTGCAGCTAATATAAAAAAAATGAATCTGATCCAAAAAGATGAATAAAAGAGAGAAAATACTGTACAAGAATAGAGGTAATAAACAGAAAGTAAAAAAAGTTATTGAACATGAAAGACATATTGTGGTGAGTGAGCATATATAGCATCTTTATTTAGTATTTAGTCCAGCTGCCCTCTGAAGCATTTACAGTACAATGTTCTGTTGCAGTCAAGTGTTTTCAAAGCCATATTACTGTATTATTGTATGTCCAGTTCAGCAGTCTAATAATCCAGACTTTATAAAATCTAGGCAATACTTCTTGTACAGTCTGTACAGTACAATGGAATGTTCATACAGTCTATACAGTATAGATTTTGAAGCTCAAAAAAATGTTGCATAAAAATAAAACTTCTCTACTTTTGGACCGTTACTCTGGGTCTGCAAGGCTCGGAAGGGCAACTGAGGAAGTCATCTTTTTCTTATACTGGTTTACAGGGGCACCCAATGAGGATGGGGTCTTTTGCTTCTCATCCTGGTCATCAAGCAGAGATTGAAAATGCTTGAGGTGAGAGTGGGGACTCCAAGAAGGTTTATTTTGAGCTCTGGCATCTAAATTTGTAATAAGTAGCACCTGAAACGGTCCCTTCCAGTTGATTCCAAGATGTCACTGGTGAAAATTTTTATCATCAGTGGCTGGCTAGGTAGATACAAGTGTACAGACACACATCTTTGTACTGGAGTGAGGAAACGTTTTAAAAGGCTTGGACAATTCTATGTAACACTGAAACATTAAATCAGACACAAGTTGAATATTTTTGTGTCTTTCGGAGATCTGGAAATCTTGAATAACCTTTGGATGCTCAGCTATAATTTAACATGGACTAAGTCCTGTGGTGTGTCCAGGTGCATTCCCAAATTGCCTGAGGAGCACAAGCTGCAGCAATAGTTTGTCGTCTGTCCATAATAATTTCATATTCTATGTGAAATCAATCAGCCTGAAAACACAAGTTCTATTTTACAAAATTTTGCTTTATCCAAACTAGGCAATTTTCTGTCTATAGTACATGTCAAATTAGTAGTGAATCTGAAAGTTGTTCCAGTTCTCCTAAATGCTGTTTTAATGCCATATGATACAGTTGACAAATTCTAAAAATGGAGGTTAATAATTCCATGCATTTTATGTACAGTATCTTCTACAGTGAACGCATATAATAACTGTACATCATAACAGTATTGAACGAAATTCATTAGACATGTTAATTACCTATGATAAAGCATGTTGAGGCTTCAAGGCAAAGTACTGTATGTAGAGGAAAGATTAGCCACAAGTTGTATTAATTCATCCCTATGTATATTCAAAACTTGCCAATGGATAGATGGATAGAATTTTTACAGAAGCTCAATTGTGAATCATGGGTTTTGTTTTGAAATTTTGTTTCCTATGCAAAAATCAAATGCGGTGCGATGAAGGACCCAGTTCACGACTGGCAGCCGCGTTTAAACAGGGAGTCCTTCAACTGTGGTCATCCAACGCGCAGCGCGCGCCAGGTCGCTAGTAAATAAATAAACAACAACAGCCACCCTTAAATGCACACCAGAATTTCTAAAAAGAAAGAATGTAGAGAAAAGCCAACCAAAATGACACATTTTATTGGCCAACTAAAAAGATTACAATATGCAAGCTTTCGAGGCAACTCAGGCCCTTTCTTCAGGCAAGATTACACAACTCCTGTGGTAGGGTGACTGCTTAGGCACTGAAGATTGCTGGGCTAGCATAACCATACACCTCAACTTTTAGCTTCTCAGTGTCTGTTACATTTCCAGGTATTGCTGACATCAAGTAGCCTACAGATCCTCTTCGCTTGCTTTGTCTCTTCTCCCAAGTTTGCAGTTTGTCTGAAAGGCATTTAAGACAAGCCAGCACTCAGGTGTGCAATGACTGCAGCAGATAATTGGTAATTTTTAGAATCCATTTAGATGATTTATTGGCCATCTTTCACCAGCCCTTCAGCGTCTTATACCGATACTGCTTCTGGAGTGGGACAATAGTAAGACTAAAGGTGAAAGACTGTATATCCAATTTTCCACAGTTGTTATTTTACCCAGATTGATAAAAATGCAAATATTTCTTTTAAACTAGCTTCCATCTCTTATGCATAAGCTATCTTTAAGTAAAACATTTAAGTGCCAAGAAACGTGTCCTATTTTAAATTCCAAACCTGTATCTTTCTGTAATAATGGACATTACAGTACACAGTTCTTAACATCCCCGTTCCTCTTCAGTCGTTGCTAACAAGCAATCAGCTTGTAAAATTTCTCAGCCAATGCGGATTCTTTATTTACCACATTCTGAAACCTAACTCGACTAGACATTCTTCTTCTACATTTTCTTGCCCAATGTCCCAGTTTGCCACAATAATTGCAGTTACCCAGAACTCTTACTCTGATAATTGATTCCCACTGTGTTAAACTATAGAGGTGGGATCTTGGTTGACATGTCTTGAATCTTCCTTGAATAGATTACTTTAGATTGATTACTGTACATGTACTAATCTTTTTCCAGGACATGTACATACCATAATTTTTTAAACTAATTGAAATGATCTTAAACTAAGAATCATTGAAAATTTTAACTGCTTTTTAGTATTCCTGCTTTTTTAAATACATAATTCATACTTCAGTTATATATTGTCTTTGAACAGCTGCAGTTGAGGTTAATTAAATCTGCCAAGTGGTTTTTGTCTTTGCATGGTCACTTATTTGGCAAAACGTAATTTTAGTTGAGTCCTCTTTGGCTGTTCTGCTGAACTCAGCCCACCTCCAGCTATAGCCATTTGTTTTGTCTGTATGGTCTGTTAGCTCTCAGCCAATCAGCAGTTGCAATGGTATCTTGTTCTGCACAGCTGCACCCTTTTTGTTCTTTTCTGTGCAGATATTGAGTCCCAACCAATGAATAGCTGCCCCATACCTAATTATCTGCTCATCCAGCCAATCACTTCTAAGAACCAAGTGTTGCATCCATCTCTTTCCTATTTGCTTGCTTGCTATTACATCAGCAGTTATTGTTTAATTCAGCTCTCCAGTTTAGTGATTTTTAAATGTTCTATTACATCCAATGGTTTAGAACATGACTCCTTCCTGTCAGAGGTGGCCGTGATCTTAGTGATCCTTCCTGGTCTGCACCCTGGCTTACCCTTCACACTCAGTAGTATTGCTCCGTTTGTTTATATGTTAACACTTAGCTGTGTAATTTGTTGGTTGTCAGCCCTGCTTAAAATACATGCTGGACCAATCTGTCATGATCAATTAGACAATACTGTTTATACAATATAGATAAGTACCAAGGTACAAAGAAAATGATGCAGTATTGTAATTAAAATTAGAAAAACATTACATTCACTTTCAGAGGAATTGCTCAAAAAAGTCTGTTTTTTGCAAGCCTTTTTAACATTATACTGAACTAGTACTACATGTTGCATCACTGTAAACTCCCTTGTTATCTCATAATAAGCCTAATTCTGCTGACTTGTCCTTGTGACAGAATTTAATATAACTGTTTATAGTTTTATTTTCATAAAATTGTATTGGTCTGAGGGCAGTGGTAGCGCTGCTACCTCATAGTAGTGACACCAGGGTTTGTGTCCTGGGTCCTCCCTGCGTGGAGTCTGCATGCTCTCCCCGTGTCTGCATGGGTTTCCTTCAGGGGTTCTGGCTTTTTCTCACTGTCCAAACAATGAAGGTTAGGTGAATTGGCGATGCTAAATTGGCCCTAGTGTGTGCGTGCGAGTTGGCCCTGCGACGGACTAGTGCCCTGTCCAGGGTTTGTTCCTGCCTTGTGCCCTATGTTGGCTGGGATAGGCTTCAGCAACCCCCGTGACCCATTTCAGGACTAAGCTGTATTGCTCTGTAATGCAAGCATTCTAAGGATATCTGCAAGGCAATCAAAAAAAAAAGTTTATTTTTGTTCACTTGACTAGATTGTAACATTAGCAGAACAAGCCATCTAGTTCACACAAATGCATACACACAAGGCAACACAACATTCCCAAAATAATGGACCAGGCATCTTGAAGTATTATAGGAAAACAACATATTTATCCAGGCTGAATGCTAAAAGAGAGAACCCAACACTAATCAAAAGATGCATCAGGCTCAAGGCAGGAAACAAACATGGACAGGCCAGCTTGTAATTACAAGAACCCTTACATACTCACATACTGTCAAATTTGAGTTCTCAATCAACCTGAAGTGTATACCTTTGGTCGTTGGAAGAAACCAAAAAAACCAGAGGATAAAACCAACAAAGATATGGGGAGAATGTGTAGACTTAGCCCAGGTAGGGAATCATATTTCACTCAGCTGTGTTTTTGTGATGTGGAAGGAAATCTGAAAAAAGCAAAGTGGCTATGGGGAGAATGTGCAAACTGCATACCAAAAAGTGACAGGCCAGCACTTGAACCCAGAATTCGGGGCTGTATGTTAGCAGCATTTACCACGGAACCACACATTCAAATTTCCCCACATTCTAGAGAACAGAAACTAATATGGGATCCAGAGGATCAAGTCAGTTAATAGTCACCAGTTAATCAAATACGTAGGTCGCGGCAATTCAATTGGGACAGATTTTCAAACCAAGAAATTTAGCTGGGCCAGACATTTTCAGCAGCAGGAAAGAAGTAGGTAATGTCGCATTTTAAATCAACACAAATGTATTGAAAACAAGTAATGATTATTTATTGTTTCCCTTTTAGATTTGGTCATATCTGACACAGACACATCAAAAAGTGCATAAAAAAACAATAAAAAAGCTTTAACTGAACAGAATCTGAGGTAGTAGCAATACTCTTTTCCATCCATCCATCCATCCATTTTCCAACCCGCTGAATCCGAACACAGGGTCACGGGGGTCTGCTGGAGCCAATCCCAGCCAACACAGGGCACAAGGCAGGAAACAATCCTAGGCAGGGTGCCAACCCACCACAGTACTCTTTTCCACTTTTAAAATAAAAAAATAAACATTTTCTCAAATCTGATCAAAGCACATCTCAAAGTGCTTAAAATAAAAAAAATGCATAGTATTAGCAATAATATTTGCTACCCTTTTGAAATAAAGTAAATATGGGGATTGTGGAAGAGAGGTGAAAAAGAGAGTGCAGGAGGTTGGAATGGGTGGAGAAGAGTGTCAGGAGTGATTTGTGACAGACGGGTATCAGCAAGAGTGAAAGGGAAGGTCTACAGGACGGTAGTGAGACCAACTATGTTATATGGGTTAGAGACGGTGGCACTGACCAGAAAGCAGGAGACAGAGCTGGAGGTAGCAGAGTTAAAGATGCTAAGATTTGCATTGGGTATGACGAGGATGGATAGGATTAGAAATTAGTACATTAGAGGGTCAGCTCAAGTTGGACGGTAGGGAGACAAAGTCAGAGAGGCGAGATTGCATTGGTTTGGACATGTGCAGAGGAGAGATGCTGGGTATATTGGGAGAAGGATAAAAAGGATAGAGCTGCCAGGGAAGAGGAAGGCCTAAGAGAAGGTTTATGGATGTGGTGAGGGAGGACATGCAGTTGATGGGTGTAACAGAACAAGATGCAGAGGACAGAAAGATATGGAAGAAGATGATCCGCTGTGGCAACCCCTAACGGGAGCAGCCGAAAGAAGATGCTGATTTTGGTCATATAATAATAATAATAATAATACTTTATATTTACAAGGAGTTTTTCTCACTACTTAAAATGCTTTGGTGTCACGCAGGATGAGAAACTATGATCTTTTTAATATAAGGCAGCATCCATACAACTGCATTACTGGATATACAGTATATATAACCCAAGTCCATCACAAAGTGACTTTAACAAAATAACAAGAACTATCAGCTCTACCAAAGATCTCAGTGTATAAACCCATACCAAGTGCTAACAGTAACTAACAAACATGAATGCAACATCTAGGGCACACTGAGGAAACAGAGGTTCATTTTAAATCACCACGTGTGCCGATATTGTGACGTGACTCGCTACAGCTACTGCATGGGCTGTGAGGGGGTCTCGGGGGAAAACACTTCGTGCGGGCTCAGGGCACCTCCTTAGAGAGAGAGCTGAGCGGCAGGATCAAGGTGAGGGGGGAGCGAAGAAACTGCCCCGGAGAAGCGGCTCCTTTGACAGGTCATCACATTATCATAAACTACTACCACCACTTGAAGACACACAACAACGCGCTGTATTGGGGGCTGAATGCTGCTAGGCTACGCAGAGTATTGCATTCATAGTCTGTAGGAATTTCTGAAGGCCTTGTGAAGTGCGTTTTTCTCTGCGTTTCTGGCGGGCCGCCATTCGGATAATCTGGATACAGGTACTTCTGACAGCGGTCAATTATACAGACACAGACTGACCTGCTGAGCCAGTGAGACCGGTGCAGCTGTGACGCCGCAGCATCGGATATCTCACTGTTTAATGAATTGCATGAACGTGATATGAACATTTGGTTTATTTTGCTATTTATACTTTTTAAATGGTACCACAAAATGTTCCACATGTATGCAATTTTTTAAGCTGTTTCAACAGTCATCATAAAAGTAAGCTAAAGTTTAAACTAAAGCGACTGAAGCAATGCACATCTGGATGTTGTCAAAGTTTATAAGAAAATAAAATCTTAAAGATCAGTTTTGCTAATCATATAAGCCAGATTACAAAATGACTGTTAATCTTACCTGGAAATGATCAAAATCAGTAGGAAGAAACTCTTTACAAACCTTAAAAGAGAAATGCTGCCTTTCTTGTTTGCTTTTCTTTTTCACTCCTGAGGTATTTGTTCAGCAGCCTGAAGCTGTCCGAGCCTCGCCCAATAGGAAAGGAAGCTGAGTGAGGGTGTGAGAAACAGAGCAGTCTGTGTCCAACCCTGCTGCTGTCTTAATTGGTACTTCTGGGAACAGCCTGTTAACTGCCACTATGGTCAAACATTACAAGTGCAGTATATTAACTTTGAACATGTCTCATAAAATCAAAATTCCTGCACGTGAACTTTCCACCTTTCTGGTAAACAGTTAGTCAGTAATTTACAGAAAGAAAAGGTATGCTGCTTTTTCAGATGGACATGATTCATGCTATGCAGGTCAGTTCGGTGTGTTGACAAATCCTTGTCGAGGCCGTAGGTTTTCGAGTGTGTGGAACAAATTGGAATCAGTCATTTGGGGTCATTATTGGAGACTATGCCTCTGAATGCACAAAGCCTGAGCTTCTGCCAGCAAGAGTGGTGTTGCGTTAAAGTGCTGGACTTCAGATGCAACGATGCCAGTTCAATCCCAGCTCCCAATTTGCAGTGTGACCCTGAGCAAGTCAATTAAAACGCCTTGTAAACGGCAGCCCAGAAACAGCCTCCGAGTGGCGCTGGCCGTGGTCCACAACCAGAGACGCTGAGAAAAACACACTTCGTAACAGATTCCTACACACAGACCATACATTCAAACGCCACGTAGCCTACCCACAATGCAGTGCGTTGTCTATGATGCAGTGACTTTTGTTTTGTAACGGTACATGTCAGTATGTTGTACTGGCACCTCGGCCGCGACAGTTAGTCCTGGCATCGACTGGACAATAAATAATTATATAATCAACTGTGTGCTGAGTCTTAGTTGTATTCCAGTTTCTTCAAGTGAGTGTGAACGTGGGTTTTTCACAAATGAAAGTGATTGTTACACCAGTGAGATCTTCGTTACTAATAAGCACTCACTTCTCTTCATACGATTGGTTGGGCCAACTCACGCACTTCGATCTTGCGGATCCTTTTCCAGTGTTTCCCAAACTCGGTCCTGGGGACCCCGGTGGCTGCAGGTTTTTGTTCCAACCAGCTTCTGTTTCTAATTTAACTCCTGGGCTAATTAAGTGAGCTGTTAGTTCTCAAGTTCTGTGTTTAGGGAACAATATAGAAATTAGAAAACTAAGTTTGCTAAAAAAAAAATAAAAATTTAAATGTACCAAGCAGTTATATGTGAATAATGAATTCTTTTTCTTTTTAACTGTATTTTCATCTTGATTTTCATTCTACTTTTCTAGGTGTTGTAATTGTTTAATTAATTCATTATTTACTAATTAGTGGGGCTGACTCTAAGGTAATGGCTTTTGATT
The DNA here is from genome assembly GCF_900747795.2 of Erpetoichthys calabaricus. Lineage (NCBI taxonomy): Eukaryota > Metazoa > Chordata > Cladistia > Polypteriformes > Polypteridae > Erpetoichthys > Erpetoichthys calabaricus. The sequence continues at coordinate 276,847,993 of NC_041394.2, read as the reverse complement.
ATTCTGTGTTGTTTGCCTGCGTGTCTGTCACCGTATGTCTGCTCTGCTTTATTAAGATACAACGAAAGGGAAAAACTGCACAGAGAAAGGGCAAAGTATCATGAAATCAACAAAAGAGAGTAACGCATTTAAAACTGTAGCAAAAGCAGAAATATATCTGAATGTCTTATAAATGTCAAAATCATGCTTTTCTGAATGTAGAATAAAAGAAAAAGAATACCCATCCATCCATCCATTTGCCAACCCACTGAATCCGAACACAGGGTCACAGGGGTCTGCTGGAGCCAATCCCAGCCAACACAGGGCACAAAGCAGGAACCAATCCTGGGCAGGGTGCCAACCCACCACAGGACACACACAAACACACCAAGCACACACAAGGGCCAATTTAGAATCGCCAATCCACCCAACCTGCATGTCTTTGGACAGTGGGAGGAAACCGGAGTACCCGGAGGAAACCCACGCAGACACGGGGAGAACATGCAAACTCCACGCAGGGAGGACCCAGGAAGCGAACCCGGGTCTCCTAACTGCGAGGCAGCAGTGCTACCACTGCACCACCGTGCCGCCATTACAAAGACTACATTTGTTGAAAACATAAAAAGTTTGGAATGTTCTGTAAAACTGATTGCTGAAGCACTGATTGCTTTACCGGACTACGCGACTTTTTTTGAGAATGTAGTGCTTGTTACTAATCCGCAGTGGATATTCTTTGATTTCAGAAATTCTGTGTAATTTTAATAAATACATCGGGCCCATATAAACTCTCCATTATTTTTTATGGATTGGTATTTACAATCTTTCTACACTGACTCCTTTATGTTGTGTATTCGATAAGTGTCAGTCTTCTAGTACGAAAGAAAACTGCTCTGCTGTCAGCAGCAACACAACACTGATAGGCCTACGTGCAAGATACAAGATGTGGGGGTCAAGACTGTGTGTGAACTGGGGAGATTCTCAAACAAAATCCCAAAGTTTGTCACAAAATGCCCACAACAGGAAAGGTATGTCCAGGGCCTTTATTGGACATAGGCAGTCTAGGCAAGCGCCTGGGGCATCCTCTAGAAGTCAGGCTGCATTACTGGAGCCTCATGTAGCGACTCCTATCTTTATTTTGTTTAGAAAAAAGTGTCTGGACCGTAACACAAAAAATGTTTATGTTTACATTTACATTCATATTTACATTTATTTGCTTAGCAGATGCTCTTGTGTAAAGCGACTTCCAAAAGAGGCAAACAATTGAGTAACATTAGGCTAGGGCCTATTTGTTCATCAAGGGGTAAGTTCATTGCCACAAGTGAAGATGTAATAACTCATACCTTTACAATCATATATTACAAAGCAATTAAACTTAACCAAAGGACCAAGAATATATAGTATCACCGCAGGTGTTTTCCAATTAGACACAAAACAGATGGAACTTCAATCACTTCTTGACATGTGAGAAATTTTTGCACTTCTTTGTAGATAAGGTGAACAATGTTAGGGCTCATATACCTCTCACTGTTTATGACCCCTTAGCTGTTCTCCCCTGCTCTGCTGTTTTTTATCAGTTTGAGCCGGTGACTCTATCTTGTTTACATGAGATTGTTGGTCAATCGAAGCCCTCAGGTTCTCCTTTTGATGTTGTCCCACCTTCTCTTTTTAAAGAGATTATTTCTGTTTTAGGGCCATCTGTTCTTGCTATTATCAATAGCAGCCTTTCCTCAGGCGTAGTTCCTAATTTATTTAAACATGCCATAGTGCAACCATTGATCAAAAAACCAAGCCTAGATCCCACTGTTCTATCCAATTTTAGACCGATTTCCAAGCTTCCATTTCTGTCCAAAATTTTGGAGAGAAGTGTGTATATTCAATTGAAAGCCTTTTTAGATAAAAGTGATGTGCTCGAAGTGTTTCCATCTGGTTTTAAGCCACTTCACAGTACTGAAACCGCATTACTGAAGGTTTTTAATGACATCCTTTTGGCAACAGACTCAGGGGATTATGTGATTTTAGTTCTGCTCGATTTAACAGCTGCTTTTGATACTATAGATCATAGTATTTTATTATCTCGTCTGGAGCATTGTGTGGGCATTCGTGCTACTGCCTTGGCGTGGTTTAAATCATACTTGACTCAAAGAACTTTTTCAGTGAGGCTAGATGAATTTAGATCCTCCTCTGCTTCACTATCATGTGGGGTTCCACAAGGCTCCATACTTGGTCCTCTGCTATTTTCTTTGTATCTCCTGCCTCTTGGCTCTATTCTTAGAAAGTATAAAATTGCTTTCCATTGTTATGCAGACGATACTCAGGTTTATGTACCCCTCAAACTCAAGGATGCTTACTCCATGCAAACTTTGGTTATGTGCCTAGAAGAGGTGAAAGCTTGGATGGCAGTAAACTTCTTAAAGTTTAATGAAAATAAGACAGAGGTTATAGTTTTTGGTCCTGGGGGCACCAGTGGGTCTATTTCTACTTCTGCCCCTGTGAATTTGGGTCCCCTTGCACAATATGGTACACCTGTCATTACAAATCTGGGTTTTAGGATAGATGAGGATTTTAGACTGGACGGTCAGATCAGCGCGGTGGTGAAATCTTGTTTTTTTCAGCTGAGACGTTTGGCGAAGATAAAAAACATCTTCCCAAAGATCAATTTACAACAGTAATTCACGCCTTCATTACAACCCGTTTGGACTATTGTAATTCGTTGTATGTTGGTGTTAGCCAGTCCACCCTGTCTCGGCTCCAGCTGGTGCAAAATGCTGCTGCACGCCTTTTAACTGGCACGCGAAAAAATGAGCACATTATACCTGTGTTATCCTCACTGCACTGGCTGCCTGTTCAGTTTAGAGTTCATTTTAAGATTCTTTTATTTGTTTTTAAGTCCTTAAATGGGCTTGCTCCGCCCTACCTCGCTGAGCTGCTGCATATGCACTCTCCTTCCCGCTCACTCAGATCAGCTGGTCAGCCGTTTCTGGATGTGCCTAGGACTCCGCGAAGGCTCTGGGGGGATAGGGCTTTTTCCGTTGTGGCTCCAAGGCTCTGGAATTCACTGCCGATCCACATTAGACAGGCCTCCTCACTGCCCATTTTTAAGTCTGCTCTTAAGACTTACCTCTTTGGTTTGGCGTTTGATCCTGTGTGACCAGTTGATTTTACTCTGTATTAACTCTGTTTACTTGTGTTTACTATGTTTTAATTAGTTTTATTTATTGTATTTTATTTTACTTATTTATTATTTAGTTTTTTTTGCCTCAGCAACCAAGCGGAATGCGGCTTTGGTGGTTGCTGAGGCAAAAACTCGGGCGTGGGAGGAGTTTGGGGAGGCCATGGAGAATGACTTTCGGACGGCTTCGAGGAGATTCTGGTCCACCATCCGGCGTCTCAGGAAGGGGAAGCAGTGCAGTGTCAACACTGTATATGGTGGGGATGGTGCGCTGCTGACCTCGACTCGGGACGTTGTGGGTCGGTGGGGGGAATACTTCGAAGACCTCCTCAATCCCATTAACATGCCTTCCAATGAGGAAGCAGAGCCTGGGGACTCAGAGGTGGGCTCCCCCATCTCTGGGACTGAGGTCACCGAGGTGGTCAAAAAACTCCTTGGTGGCAGGGCCCCAGGGGTGGATGAGATACGCCCGGAGTTCCTCAAGGCTCTGGATGTTGTAGGACTGTCTTGGCTGACACGCCTCTGCAACATCGCATGGAAATCAGGGACAGTGCCTCTGGATTGGCAGACCGGGGTGGTGGTCCCCCTCTTTAAGAAGGGGGATCGGAGGGTGTGTTCCAACTACAGAGGGATCACACTCCTCAGCCTCCCTGGAAAAGTCTATTCAGGGGTCCTGGAGAGGAGGGTCCGTCGGATAGTCGAGCCTCGGATTCAGGAGGAACAGTGTGGTTTTCGTCCTGGTCGCGGAACAGTGGACCAGCTCTATACCCTTAGCAGGGTCCTGGAGGGTGCATGGGAGTTTGCCCAACCAGTCTACATGTGTTTTGTGGACTTGGAAAAGGCATTCGACCGTGTCCCTCGGGGAATCCTGTGGGGGGTACTCCGAGAGTATGGGGTACCGGCCCCCCTGATAAGGGCTGTTCAGTCCCTGTACGATCGGTGCCAGAGCTTGGTCTGCATTGCCGGCAGTAAGTCGAACCCATTTCCAGTGAGAGTTGGACTCCGCCAGGGCTGCCCTTTGTCACCGATTCTGTTCATAACTTTTATGGACAGAATTTCTAGGCACAGCCAGGGCGTTGAGAGGGTCCGGTTTGGTGGGCTCAGGATTGGGTCACTGCTTTTTGCAGATGATGTTGTCCTGTTTGCTTCATCAGGCCGTGATCTTCAGCTCTCTCTGGATCGGTTCGCAGCCAAGTGTGAAGCGGCTGGGATGAGAATCAGCACCTCCAAATCCGAGACCATGGTCCTCAGCCGGAAAAGGGTGGAGTGCCCTCTCAGGGTTGGTAGCGAGATCCTGCCCCAAGTGGAGGAGTTCAAGTATCTCGGGGTCTTGTTCACGAGTGAGGGAAGAATGGAGCGTGAGATCGACAGGCGGATCGGTGCGGCATCCGCAGTAATGCGGGCGCTGCATCGGTCTGTCGTGGTGAAAAAGGAGCTGAGCCGCAAGGCGAAGCTCTCAATTTACCAGTCGATCTATGTTCCTACCCTCACCTATGGTCATGAGCTATGGGTAGTGACCGAAAGAACAAGATCGCGAATACAAGCGGCTGAAATGAGTTTCCTCCGCAGGGTGTCTGGGCTTTCCCTTAAAGATAGGGTGAAAAGCTCAGTCATCCGGGAGGGGCTCAGAGTAGAGCCGCTGCTCCTCCGCATCGAGAGGAGTCAGATGAGGTGGCTCGGGCATCTGATCAGGATGCCTCCTGGACGCCTCCCTGGTGAAGTGTTCCGGGCACGTCTAACCGGGAGGAGGCCCCGGGGAAGACCCAGGACACGCTGGAGGGACTATGTCTCTCGACTGGCCTGGGAACGCCTTGGGATTCTCCCGGAAGAGCTAGAAGAAGTGGCCGGGGAGAGGGAAGTCTGGGCATCTCTGCTCAAGCTGCTGCCCTCGCGACCCGACCTCGGATAAGCGGGAGACAATGGATGGATGGATGGATGGATTATTTTGTTTTTGTTTAAAATTTATTTTAGCCTATGTTCAGCACTTTGGTCAGCGGCTGTTGTATATAAAGTGCTTTATAAATAAAGTTGACTTGACTTGACTTGACTTCTTAAATGAATTAATGGAGTCAGCGGTACAAATAGAGGAGGGCAGCCCGTTCCACCAACTCGAAACCACACAGGAAAAGAGTCTGGATTGAGATTTGACGCCACATAGAGGTGGCATCACCAGATGTTGTTCCCTTGCAGACCTGATTGGGCGAGAAGTATCAGAGCACTTTAGTATCTCCATATTTTCAGGTGCTGACCCACTGACTACTTTCTAGGCAAGCATCAGGGATTTGAACTTGATGTGTGCTGCTACAAGGAGCCAATGTAGCGACATGAAGAGAGGAGTGACATGTGCCCGTCTTGGCTGGTTAAATACAAGATGACTATCTGCAGCAGCAATTGATAGCAAATGCTGGTAATCCTGCCAGAAGTGAGTTGCAGTAGTCCAGACGCAACGAGACTAAAGCCTGGACCCGAAGTTGTGCAGCATACTCTGTTAGATAAGGTCTGATCTTGCGGATGATGCACAGCACGAACCTGCATGAACGTGATACAGTAGAAATGTGGTAAAAAAAACAAAACCAGCAGCTCATTAATTACTACCCCAACGTTGCGAAGTGACCTGGCAGGTGTTAAGAGACAGTGAGTCAAGCCATACAGAGATGGGAATTGAACAGACTGGCTGACCAGGATCACAAGAATCTCGTTTTTTGCCAGGTTGAGCTGTTGGTGCCGGTCCTTCATCCAGGAGCACCTTGATGGTGGCAGGCCTATGGCGTGCGCCTCAGCAGTGCCTGCACTGTCTGCACCATGCACAGCACAATCTGTTGTCCAGAAACAGCCCTGGGCGAGGCATCATTTTTTTTAAACAATACAGTAGTACAAACACTTGCACTCAGAGCGAATATCCGATTATACAGTTTTGTTTTATATTATTTTCACACACTAGCTACCTTCCGTTTTAACATCTGATGATCTAAACAGGCCAACAATAACACGGAAAACAATAACAATGATGATGCCAATAATAATAATCCTCAAACTGTATCACAGAAGAGACAGACATGATGAAATAAAATTAAATGGCAACAGGACTGTAGCTCTTGATTGAATTGCTAAAAGCTGATTTAACCCAAACTATGATTGTCTCCCAAAAGGACATTGTGGCAGTCGGCTGGGGGCTTACGCCCAGCTTGGATGCCTGGAAGGACCGGGAGAGGGATTATACCTCCCCTGGGCCACGAGAGGGCAGCCGCCCTGGTCTGTATGGAGGCCACGGGAACTGAGCATGGAAGCTCAACCCTTTTGGGGCCTGTGGCCATCAAAAGGGGACACCCGGAAGGACTGAGGAGCCCTGGAAGTCAGCACTTCTGTCACACCCGGAAGTGCTGCCAGAAGGAATACCATGGACACCCCTGAAGATTGTCATGACATGTATATGTAAGGGCAATGTCTTAGTTAAAAAAAATAGACATATATATATGTATATATCAAAAAGCACACATCTAGCTGATGGTTTAAATCGTTAACTTTAGAAATGGATCTGTAATTGTAGGAATACTAGGGGGCTTCACCCCCTGCTCGCTTCGCCCGCCAACCCCCGTGTTTGGTGTTCCGGATACACATTTTTAAGATTTTTTTTTTCTTTGAATTGTTGCTATTTCATTAGTTTCACTTTTATTTCAGAACTTCTGTAAAAACAATATTTGGAATCATTCGAGTCCCAATATGCTGAATCTTTTAAATGAGGTCAGTGAGACATGTGTTTAATGACTTTGTACCATAATTCAGGATAGGTTTCTCCGTTTGGAATTTCAGCACAGACAAAGCGATCTACATCATCAGCAGTTAATATTTTTTTTTTGCTAATTAACCAAAAAATGCATGTGAGGTAAACTCCGTTTTTGAAATTCTCTGACTTAAACTTCAAAGCCTTACAATATTTACATACTTCTGACATATTACCTGTGTCCATATATTCGATCTCTATTCGCTTTTTAGTTATTTCTCCAAGTAATAATTTCTCTTTGTTTGAGCTAACGCAATGTTAACATTCTTTTTTTGACACTGTCATTTTTTTTCTGCTTTCATATTCTGTATCTTGCTCTGCATGTGTTTCATGTCTTCGTTTTTTTTGAGTCTTTTGAATTCCAGTTTTCATTGTCTCTAACCTGCTCTGCATGTGTTTGGCCCCCTTGTTTTTTTAACCTCTTTATGACTTTTCACTTTGTTTTCTACTCTGTCTTTTATCTCTGATCTTGCTTTGTCCTGCTTTTTTTTCAATGACACCTGGTCCATGGTGATTATTTTCTCTTTTTCGAGTAATAATTTTCGTTTGTGCTGCTGCGATCTTTACTTTCTTTTTTTTATACTTTCTAATTTTTCATATTCTTTAACTTTCTCCACATATGTATCATGCATACTTTTTTTTTTGTTGTTGAGCCTTTTGAATTCCACTGCTTTCATAGTCTGCTCTGCATGTGTATAGCGCCAACGTTTGTGAATGTGTTTATGAAGTTCTACTTTGTCTTTTACTCTCTGTCTTTTAATTCTGAGCCCGATTGGACATGCTTTGTTTCAGTTCCACTTGTTATGGGCTGATAATTACTTTCCTTATTTTCTGAATTTGCACCTAGATTATTTTTTCTTTTTTGCTCTTTTTTCTCTCCAATGCTTTTGAGTCTCTTTTCCCCACGCTGCTTTCTTCTTCGCTTAGTCGTCGACGTTTCATTTATAACATATTGTACTTATACGCGTTATATGCGCTGAGACCCTGGATCTGTGTGTGCTCAAATCCTTCACACGACTGAATGTTTTGCTGCCCCGTTGTCTTATTTGATATTGATTGCAAGTAGGGCGTGTCTTGCAAGAATCTCATGTTCTGCGTCATCGTGAGACAGTCCTGGGTCAATCTCTTGGCACAAAGTCTCATGTTTAAGGTCCTCACGGGTCTTTTAACTGTCTTCCGTGATCTTAACGTGAAGATCACGTCTCGACGCCCTACTGTTTCTCTCCAGGATTTTTTTTTAATAATAGAGAGAAATGAAACGTTTCTTAGTTTTCTTTAGAGAAAATGTAAAAGCAATAAATAAAGACTACTAATTCAGCCCGACTTCTACTTGTTTTCTGAAATGGCACCCTTCAGCAGCGTATTTTTCTGAGACAGTCTTGTAAACAGACGTTGCTATAACTCAACCTTGCTCAAATTGTGAATTTGAGGTCCTAAATACTTCACTGACCCCAGTCCTGCGTCCAGGTCTCAATGTACAAGTCTGGCAGTGACAATTCCTCTCAAAGCAAAGGAGGTGGCAGGGCACCATTTACAACTTCAACTAGGGCAGCAAAAATCCTAGAAACGACTCTGGGTGTGTAAACCTTTGGCTTGTGTAACAAAAGGCAAACAAAGAATCTTTATAAAATAAAAGCTTTATTTTAACAAAATGCTGTGAAACAAAGGAAGCTCAAATGAGCAGAAAAAGCACAAAAACACAATGCAATACACAACTCCATTACCCTTCTTAGCCTACATCCACACCACTGAATTTTCATCCAAAAACAAAGGTACTAGTGTCTGTTTTCTCCTTTTGTCCACACTATCCCAGCAATTTTAACCCTTGAAAGAAAGGACTTTTGAAAACCCAGCCACAGGGGTTGCACAAACCAGTGTGTTTCTTCATGTCGGTCCCAAGTCCGGATAAATGGGGAGGGTTATGTCAGGAAGGGCATCCACTGCAAAATTTTGCTAAATCAATAAGCAAACAACATATAATATGCTGTGATAACAAAGGAGGTGGAAGGGCACCATTTACAACTTCAACTATTGCAGCAAGATACAGATACAGAGCTGTATCTTTGTGAAAATGTCAGCTCAGCGTTGCAGTGTGGATGGGTGAAAATAAAGAGTTTTGAAAATGCAGACTCTAATTACACTCTGATTAGTTCGTGCTTATTACATGGCATTCCTTGATTGGAAGGTGACAGATATGGCTCATTGTAGTTCTGTAAAATATCACTGCATATGCACCGACATGAACCACAGTCCATATTCTCAGATGGTTTGCTTGCCTGTTACTTGTGCGTTTCTCTTAGTAACAATTCACAATTTCATTCGTATTGTCAGTCCTAACAATCAATGTTTTCTTGTTTTTTATAGTCACTATTGCTGTTCTCTGTGTGTAAGTGCAAGCTGCAAATGACTGTCTAGCGTGGAGGACACTTTCTGTTCCTGTTCCAGTTTCTGGCAATGTGTATTTGCCCAGTGTAGGTAAATGACTACATCATATGAGTTTTCAGTCGTTTTAGTGCGGGCAGAGATATTTTTGTAAATGATGTGAAAAGCTAGTGTGGGTGAAGATTCTTTTCATTTAAAAATGGGTCTAGCCTTAGTGAAGGTCTTAAGAAAAGCCAACTCCGCGCTTACTATATTCTATAAATACAGCACTCTTATATCCCCAAGTGGTTATCTTAATGATGAATGCATACCTGGGCACCACATCAAACCCTAATAACTCTCATAGCTGAGGGAATGTCTTCCATAGATCAGTCAGTGAGACCATTCTCCCTGGCATATGAGTTGCTGCTACCGATTAGCAAATCGATTCACTTTAAATTCATAGTGAGAGAGAGTTTCAATTCACAAAAAAAACAATATAGTGACGCAAGTGATTTTTCACAACCTCCGAAATGATCTGCATTTTACATTTATCTGTAGTCTTTTTCATCATGAGCAAAAGCAAGAGGAAATATATTCTGAAGCTATGTAAGTTCAGGGCAGCGACAGCAGCATTAAGGGGCAGCCGAGGGTTTGGGTTTTTTAACTTTTGCACAATAGCTGTCCTGGCTTAGGGTTAGGGTTAAAAGAAAAGAGCTTTGGTCAGGAGCTTTCCCTTGCTTTCCACTCCAAAAATATATTAAAAACAACCAAAAAAAATATTGTTTATCCTGAGTTTTATGTTTTGCAATTGTGAAATCACATGCAAAAATAATTTAAGGATCAGTTTTCTCCAAAATTGTGTGAAATGAAACTAGTCTGTTTCACTCACCACTTTTTCCATGAACTCATTCAGGCAATTGCTCTGACAATATAAAATGCTTAACTTCTATGTGTCTTCCATCAAATCGGCATTTGAGTTTCAGAATTCTTTCTAGGTTTCTGCAGAGCTCCATAGCATAGTATTCAGATGTATTTTTTAGTGTACACATTCAATCAACAGAAAATAAGATTCAGGAATGATCAGCTTTAAACAGTCCTACTCTGGACAAATGACTGAATGAAATTACAATGAACATTTGCAAGGGTGTAAGGTTGACAGTGGAACTAAAAATAGAAAGAGAAAGACATGGAAATGAAGGATAAGTGATAGACCAGAGGCATTTTATTATGTATGTAATTAGAAAATCTCTGGAAATTAGAAAGCTTGCAGGAAATCTGGTTGAAGAACAGCACTATTCAGTTATTTGAATCACACCATTCATACCTACCGTACATCTCCTCTTCCATTCACTATTTGAAACCATTGAGGACAACACCGTGACGAATTGTGTTGCTCCACAGCTCCTTCAGCCTGTTTTCTGATTTCAATTCAAGACCCAGGCCAGTCACTGTCTTTACCCGTGACAGACAAAATAAGACTTTTAAGAATGGGAAAACTTGTTTTGCTTGTTAAAATTGTATTTTTTACTTTAAAAAATTTTCTAAGTGCTTGATAGTTTAATTTTCTGAAAGCTGAATTTTAAAGATTTTGTTCATGAGTGATTTTTAATTTAATTGTTAATAATAATAATAATAATAATACATTTTATTCATACAAAGATGCCTTTCTAAGCACTCAAGGATACTGAACAAACAATAAATAAAAAGCACATTATAAACAGAACTTAAAGTACCAAAAAATATAGAAAATATAGAAAGTTAACACCAAACATAGAGAAAAAGCCATTTTAAACAGATGGATTTTAAGTTTACGTTTGAAAGTTGAGAATAATTCGATATTTCTAAGCTCAGTAGGTAGTGAGTTCCGGAGCTTGGGAGCAGAATGGCTGAATGCTTTGCTCCCAATGGTGGTTAGACGAGCGAGACAGATGGTCAGACGGATGGAGGAAGAGGATCTAAGGTTATGGGAGGGAATGGCAACATGAAGAAGGTTGGACAGATATGGAGGGGCGAGGTTATGAATGGCCTTAAATGTTAACAGCAGAATTTTAAAGTTAATTTGAAACTTAATCGGGAGCCAATGAAGCTGTTGCAAGACCGGAGTAATATGGTGAATAGATGGGGTTTGAGTAATGATGCGAGGAGCAGAATTCTGGACTAGCTGAAGCTTATGGAGAGATTTATTAGAGAGACCAAAGACGAGTGAATTGCAATAGTCCAGACGAGAAGTAACAAGACTGTGAACAAGAACGGCAGTGGTATGGGGAGTGAGGAAATATATACACTACATGTATTATGAAATAAGATGGATGAATGAATGAAAGGGACAATCATGCAGTTGTCAGTTGAAGTGGCTGCCGAATATCCTCATAACCTGTGGTTATATCCTGTCTTTTAATCTACTTCCACAAGTGCTCATGGTCCTGTACCTTGTGCCAGAATTTAGAAAGGAATAAAGTGGTGGTGCAGTAATGTTAACCTTTGTAAAGTAATGTGAGATGTGTAGTATATTAGATTAGATTGGATAAACTTTTTTTTGGGGAAATTTAGATACATACAGCAGCAGAAATATAAAAGACAATGACACAGACTCAAAGAACAAGTGGTACAATCAATCAATACATGCATAATGTGCCAGTACTCAATGGAGGAATGAGCCTGTAGTAAAAGGGCTCCAAGGAGGGGATGTAATGGATTTTTCTTGATGGCATCTATCCTCTTTTTGAACATGCATTGGCATGAAGCTGGTTGAGGATTACACCTGGCCTGCAAACTACACTGGTGAAGAGGGTAGTTCTGTCTGTCCATGTTTTTTTTCTTTTTTCTTTGTCTTTTACATCACTTTATTTTACCTGGTTGCCCCTCATTTTTCTCTCTCTCTCTCACCCATTCTGCAGGAGAGCTCATCAGCAACCAGTATCTCTTTTCACTGTCCAATCAAGTACCTGAGGAAGACATCATCATGGATCCCAACCCTCCAGTAGAAGAGTACTTTCTGGACCTAGACCCTCTTCAGTCTAGAGGAATGCTTTGCTCCACCGACCACCCAACTCACATGGTTGTCATCAGAGACATCCCAGTCATACCCTGCCAGCCAAGGGACCGCACCTCAAGACTAGGTCATTGCCAGGGGTGTGCCACAAGCCAGTAAGTCTTTCCTGAGGAGTAACTGGGGAGTATGTCTGTGGATTCCCCCCTCTCTCCCTAAAGGATAACTTGGGACCTGATTGTGTCCCTGTAGCATGAGGTCAACCAAGCCTGCTGCCTTGTGGAGCTGTGTCACCATGCCTTCGCGATACAGAGATTTTCACCTTCTGGGAATGATTGCCAGAGGGCAACAAGGCCCCATTTTAGTTTCCAGGAGAGACTGGTGAAGGGAAGGTTCAGGCACAAGCCCTTACACGCCAGGAGTAGAGAGCTTACAGTGGTAAGCACTTGACCTGTTCAGGAGTGGCCAACTTCCTTTTGGTGAGATGTGTCAATGTCAGGACTCTCTCTTTTCTTCCCTTCTGCAGGTGCAACATCATCCAAGGCAGCCAAGCAGAACAGCTGCCAAATGTCAGCTGTCTTGTGGAGATCGTGTGCGTCCAGCTGTCCAGGATTGGCAGTGATCATGAGGGATTGCATATGCATCCAAGAGGATGTCAGAGAGCACCCAGGTACTCTCGGCCCAGACCGGTATCCAGTTCACCCTGGCACAGTGGTGAGTACAGGAGCTGTGTGCGTTGGGGTCCTTTGTGCCTCTCTTATTCCCTCTCACTAACTTTGCTTTGTGTCCCCGCAAGCACTACATTCACACCAGACAGAGACATGGCACAGTGGCTACTGGAGCAGATTATGTTCCTACCCAGTGCCTTGGCACTGGATTTAGAGCCCTTCTTTGCTCTGCACTCACGGCCCATGTGTCCCAAGCCGATGACTGCCTAGGTCTGTCAATTCTTTGACCACTAAGATTTATCTGGTCAGGAGACCTGCTGAGCTTGGGGCCCTGCGGACGTGGCACAGTCTGCCATCAGGCACCCCCCATGGTGATACAGGACCTTGCCTCCCCATCCAGTCCCCCCATCACTGCCATTCCTCTGCCTCCTCTATCACTACCCAAAAAGAAAGGCGGAGCAGGGTGCTTTAAGTTTGCACAATAGAGAGCTGGCACAGGCATTACAGGTGCTGTACAATATGTTATTGTGCCGCCACCTCCCTAGTCATTATTTACTTGTTCTTTTTTTTTTTGGTATTGGCACCCCCTTTTATTGTTAATTACTTTTTGAATCTCCTTTATTGTTGCTTTGTACATAGTAATAAACCTTTGATAGTTTCTCACCACCTCAGTGTGTTCTCCCTTTTAAAATACCTCTGTTTATCCTCTTTGGCGCCGCGTGGCCAATCACGTATGCGCCCTGCCCATTTTCCTTATACGGGCCAGGCTTCTGCCAGTGTTGGGGCGGGCTTGCTGGCTTACATCATTAACTGAGGAGGATCTTGAATGTTTAAAGATAAAATTTCTTGAAATATGCAATCCACAAACAAACATAACAATAGAAAGGCACACGTTCAACACAAGGAACCAAAGTCAAGGTGAGACAACCGAATCTTACATGAGTGATCTGAGGATAAAGGCAAAAAGTCGTAACTTTGGAATTTTCACTGATGAACTATTAAGAGACAGACTTGTATGTTGTATACATAATGATAATTTAAGAAGAATTTTGATGCGCGACAGTGAACTCACCCTAGCAAAGCCTATATCTACATGCCAACTTCACGAATTGACAAAAGTCTGCACCACAACAGCCATCTGCAAATGCTGACAGCTTAAGACATAGATTCAAAAAAAGCACAATTAAGTGAATCCAAACAGAGACCTAAATTAGACAGAAAAGATCTTCAACACATAACCAATTGTAGTAATTGTGGTGGCAACCATGCAGCCAAGAGACAGACTTGCATTTGGACAGCAATGTAATGGATGTAGAAAATAAAATAAAATTTAAAAATGCTGCAGAGCCATAAGACAAAATCTAAACAGAAACAAACATAAAAAATCAGAAAATTATCTAGAGCCAGATCATACATTAAGCATCAATGAAGAATCATTTTATGTTGATGAGGGTAATGCCGGACGAAATGATTGGCTTGCTAAATACAGTGATGAACAAGAAAGAAGAGATATTTACTGTTCACATAAATGTCAAGCATGGTGAACTAAAAGTCAGCACTGGTGTAAAATATAATGTCTTTGGAATATGAGGAATGCCTAAACTGTACAAGAAATACTAAACTGATTGCTTACGGTGGCAATGAAATTGACACTGCTGGGTGTGTCACTCAGTCGTGTCATTCAGCCGGACAACTATATGAGTTGCAGTTTTACACTGTACAAAACAAGGTTTAACCCTTGCTTCATCTTCTTGATTGTCTATGAATGGGACTTATCACACTAAACATAGAAATCCATCAACTTCATATTACAGAAAATGCAAGCCTATCACACCGGATATTCTCTGAATTTGTTGATCTCTTCCAGGATGGAGCTGAAGAACTACCAGCAACATATTCAATGAGAATAAATCCAAACATACAGCCTGTCATCAGACCTGCATGCCTCATTCCTTTGGCAACGTAAGAAAAACTCAAGGTTGAACTACAACGAATGACAAATGTAGGCGGTATCTTACCTGAGTGGGTGTCATCCATGATAGTTACACATAAAAATAACACTGACCACATTTGCATTTGTACTGACCCAGGGGACCTCAACACATCTTTAAAGCAACCACACCAAACAGTGTGTAGAGTTGAGGAAGTTGCATCTCACATGTCAAATGCCACTGTTTTTTTTTCTGTTCTGGATGGTAAAAGCTCTTTCTGGCAGATCACCTGACTACAAATCATCACCGCTGACTACATTCAGTGAACCATTTGGCTGATACAGATTTCTCAGGATTCCAGTTGAGATTAATTCAGCTAGTGAAGTATTTCTGTGCTCCATGGAACAAATTATTCACTGGATACCCCTGTGCTATCATAGTTGACATCATTGATGGGGGCAAAGGCACAAAAGAACATATTGAAAACCTCAAGAAGGTGCTCAGCTGTGCTTAGACTCAACAACCCATCAAGTGTAGATTCAGGCTGAAAGAATTCAGCTCTGTTGGACATCGGTTCACCAGCATACCCCTACAAGCAAATCCCTCAAAGACCAGAGCAATTGATGAAATGCTAGAACTAAATAATGTAACAGCCCTCCAAAGATTCCTTGGCATGGTCAACTATCTTGAAAAATTTTATACCAAACCTAAGTCAGCACTCAACTTCACTTAGGACATCTCATGCACAAAGACCAAGTGTTGTTGGTTAAAAAACAACACCAAACAGCATTTGACGCATTGAAGAAGTGTTTGCCCAATTCCCCCATCCTTGCTTATTACAGCGCCAATAAACCTATTGCATTTATATGTCATGCTTTACGTTATGGACTTGGAGCAGCATACTTACAGGAAGACAAACCAGTAGCATATGCATCACAGACAGACCGACATGCATTAAAGGAAAGGAACTATTAACAGTGGTGTTTGTATGCACCAAATTTAATGATTACATCTGCAGAAAACCAGTTTTCTTCTAAACAGACCATCAACCTCTAGTTACCTTAATCAAGAAACCCTTCCACATGGCACCTGATTGGCTTCAATGCATGATGCTCCAGTTACAGAAATACAACATCAACCCTGTATTGAAAAAAGGACAACAAATGTATCTGGCTGATACACTGACAAGAGCCTCTGAGACATCCACAGCACAGCACAAGAATTAAGAGAACAGTTTCAAAGTAATGGCTGTCAGTCACATCTCATCCACTGGCCTAGAAAAACTTAAAACACAAACAGCAGTAGTCGTAACACTGTCATCAAACATGATTGGCCCACAAGACTATACACAAGACCCCACCTACCATCCAACCTTTCTTTCCTTTCAGAGATGGACTCACAATTGATGATGGAGCAATCATGAAAGGTTTAAGGCCATTAATCCAAAATAATTGCAGAAGGAATACATAAACTTCCTACACAGAGGTCATCCTTTCACAGAATACACAAAGTACAGGGCCATATGCATAGTATTCTGGTCCACTATTTCCAAGGACATTGAGCATGGAAATGCTACTTGTGAAACCTGCAGTAACACAAGACCACATCAACAGAGAGAACCCCTACAGTTATATCCAATACCACACCTGCCATGGTCAATGGTGGCAACTGACATCTTTGAATGGAACTATCAGTATTGTATGGTACCAGTGGACACATACTCAGGATGGTTTGAGATTGATTCACTTAACAATATAACCTCTGCAAAAGTGATCACCACATTTTTCAGCTCATGGATCACCACATATTCTAATCTCAGACGGTGCCAGACAATTCTCAAGCCAACAGTTTAAGGATTTTGCCAAAACATGAGACTTCATTCAACTCACTAGCAGTCCCAAGTATCCAAAGTGGATCAGTCAAAAGAGCAGTGTGCAGTGTTAAACAACTATTTGAAAAGTCAAAACAACATGGAACTGACATTTTTCTCAACCTCTTGAACCTCAGGAATATCCCTCGTGATTCAAAAGTTGACTCATCTGCACAGAGACTAATTTCCAGATGCAGAATACACTCCCAGTTGCAAAAAAACTGCTGGAAATCAATAATGGTAAAAGAGACAATCTCAAAACTTCACTTATGATCAATCAAGCAGCCCATTACATCCCCTCCATCAAGTTCAAGTGGTGTGAATGCAGACACCTCAAGGACACAATTGTATTGGCACAGTGAAAAAAACATGCACAAAACCAAGATCTTGTCTTATTGAATCAGAAGGAAAGGTATGCAGGAGAAACTGCAGGAACTTACTTTCGGTGGCCAAGCCTCCTCCAGAGCAAGTAAACAATGCTCATCAACAACTCCCCTGTGCCCCTTCAAAGGCTGTCTTAGCAGTGTCATAGGCACTGGAGACCGTATTTTGATAGCAAAACAAAAAACATACATAGGCATCACAAACATCGGGGACCCCTATGCTCCTGGGGCCCCTGGCCAGTGACCATTGTGTCTAAACATTAAGACGGCCCTGCGCTGTGAAGGAAAGTAACCCTGCACTATTTACGAATGATGAACAAGCACTCACAATGTCATTACCAGCTCAAATGCAGTCACCTGCTCCAACTTGCACTAATGATGCCCCATACAAAAGAGTGTTTTGTAAAACCTAATCCTAAGTACATGGACTGAGTGTGCTGAACAGACATATTATTGTTACCTCCCAATATAATTGTACATAGTTCAGTATTAAAAAAAGGAAAAAATGTGTTGCAAGTAATCATTTGCTGGTAGTTTATAACACAAAATGATGCTGCAGATCTAAACGTGTTTAGAAGCCTTATTGGATGTTATTTTGCTATTCTATTTCTTGTTCACATGGCTAACTAGAGAAAGAGGATGTACAGTACATAGAACGCAAACACAAACAAACACAAAGCCTGTTTGACCTCTGTGGGATACCATATTTCGCTGGATCTCTAGTGCACGTGAGCAAAGTAAGTGGGTGAGTGCATAGACATATATTGATAGACGCCGCATTCACTGTGTTTCCTAGTCGACACGATACGTCAGCGCGTCAGCCATATTGCGAGTGGCAAAAGTGCCATTTAAACTAATAACGTAGATGTGGAAACTGGGTTTTCTGATGAAAAAACAATAACATTTAAAACAGTATTGTTTGCATACAACAGATTTTGGGAAATCGTTTAAATGCAATTATTTATATCCATTTATACACTAATAATGGCAATTATTGAGACAAAAACTTGTCCAATGTCTGAAAGTCAAAATAGTAAGACTGTACCTAGCAGTCTGGACTTTCTTTTAACAGTGAAATGATACACTCAATGACAAAAATAAAATAAATTTTATTGTATACAAATTGGCTTAATAATTTCTGAAAACATTTCACTCATTCCTCTCTCAATGTCTCTCTCACACACACGTGCACACACACGATGTGGTTACTTAAATATATACAGGATAGGATCTAAAATCCTTCAAACAGAACTGTCTTACATAGCTTTTTCCGTGTGTTGCCACTCTGTAATTTGAGAGTATTCAGTCTGGCAATATGGTGCAGCCTTAGTTTGTGGAAGACAGACACAACTAAAGACATGAGCATGAAATGATGGTTGTCAACTGCAAACTGTGGTTCCTCAATGTGCTCCTTGAGAAAAAACACATCATCTGAACCAATCTCAGCCTGAACAAACTGATTGATCAAAGATACACTGACAGTTTGCCCAAATGTCGACTGTTGGATAACACACTCAGCTACTTTGACCACCTTGACTGTACCCTCAGAAGGAATCATCAAACCTCCTTTGTTTTTTAATGTGAGTAAATGGTAGCTTTGATCATATGATGCCGGTACAGCATCTGTTACCAAACTAGCACGGCACACATCACAGGACAGCTTTCTCAAAATCTGTCGAACGACAAACCCTGAGATGTAAACAAGGGCATTTTCCACAAGGCCACCAAAGTGAGTTGGTAAGTAGCTATGGTCACACACAATTGCAGGGATATTTGCAAAAGGGGATTGAAGCTCTTCTTCTGCTGCTACTGGTGTAGAGGACATCTCAACAGCAGACAGGGAGACAGTCTCATCCTGTGCTTCCATGTTTCCAGATTTGCTTGGAGAGGCACCACACCAAACCATGAGACGACGGAAAATGACCTGGAACTGACCAACTGAAGGACTGTTATTCCAGCCCCCTAAAACACACAGGCAACACTTTTACAGATCTTTACTCTTTTTCAGTTGAATTTCTTGAGAAAGAAAAAAAAACTGCACTGCTAGTAAGAGTTTGGCTTCATAAATTGTACAAAGTGGTAGATTTACATGCTTGTCTGTCTGTCCCCACAAAGTCGATCAATCACAGCTGTCAGTCTGAGGATATTATAAAGACAATGCAATTACCATGGTAACACAGGGTAGCTGTGACTGGTCACAACAAGGCACCATGTTAAACAAATAGTCATAAGCAAACCTTTATGGAAACAGACAGATATACTGTACATACACACAAAATGGTAAGTGGCTAAATAAATAAAACTAAATTCTAAAATACCTACCCGATGCCCTGATTGAATTAAATAGGAGCTCTAAGTGGTCTTGACTGAAACAATAGGAGCAGATGTATCGCTGACACTGAAGCAGTTCTGGAATCATTATCATCAGGCTGTCAATGTTGATGATGAACCCCACAACAGATAGGTACCTTCAAAACAAAATGTTTTGTCAATATTATCACTGTAAATGAAGATACTTCAAGAGCGCGCAATATAAGACAACTAGAAAAAATAAAACAGAACTGGCCAAGGTTGAAAATATGAGCACTGCCATACATATGGCATACTGTAGGTGTCATGATGCCATACTGCCATTATGACACCTCAAAGAACTGGAAAAAACAAAAACAAAAAAACAGCAGACTGCAACAACATTAGAAGCAGAGAACTGAGCATCATAAGAACTTATGATGCAGCATGCAGGCTTCACTATTTCCTAAAACCTCTTTGATCGGTGAAGGGGTGTGCCATCTTTCATTACCAAACTTATCAAGTAGTTCCTGCCTCTCAACAAAAACTCTACTCTCTCTGCCCAATTCAAAGAACTCAGTGGAGTTTTGAAACCTTTGGCATGGGGATTGCGACTGTACATGATGTCAAAGAGTCTGTCAATAATCTAAAAGCAAATATATGCATTATAACAGAAGGAATCTGAATCATCAGCATAAATAACATGTTTCCATTTACCATTAGCTAAACACTAAAATATAGCATCAATGTTTTTCACTATTTGCTTGGTTATTAAACTTTGCATGTAACATTACCTCAATGAATTCAGCTGTTGCTTCACAGTGTTGAAACTGTGAATAGCCGAGGTCCCTCAATGTGCGCAGAGCTACTGTCACAGAGCGACTCAGTGTTTGTGCAGCCACGGACACCTTCCTTTTCTGTGAATCAAAATTCACATGCTTGTCTGTGATTTTGTTGGCAGTATGCAGTCCTTCTTTTGCTTGGACATCATCCAGATGAACTACGTATGTCCAGCTGATCTGCCAGTGGTGCTGCTTATTGGGCTGTAGGCCTGAAACATATTTCCAGCCAACTTCAAAACATGCCAAGGATCCATTATCACAAACACCTTCGCACCAGTCACTGGATGTGCAAAAAAAGTTTTTAATGGTTCACCAGGGTTGACCTTTAGCTGGCATCCAAGCTGGTTACACGTGCTGACGGGAGGCATGTCCATCCATTGTAACAGACACCACTGTTATCCCCTGCTCATGCAGTTCCTCCAATGCGTGAACAAGTAGCACCTTCTGTGTCTCTGGCAACAGGGAGTTGATCAGGTAGTATGCAATTGGAGCCTTCCAATGGCCTTGTAGGCCAACCACCATAAAAACAAGAGCCTCTGTGGCCACATCTGTTTCATTCACTCCATTCCCCATATCTACAAAGCCAGACATTTTCTGGGTATGTGGATCATATTGGGCATGTTTCTTGATGGCCATGGCATCCAATAGAAGACTCACGTGTCCATATTTAGCCAGGTCTTCTTGTTGTCTTCATCTCAACATATCCAACATCATCATGCTGAGTCCAGGGTTGGCATCTACAGAACTCATCCACCTTGGTATAATGAAAAAATCTAATTTAATCCAAATGCCCAATTTTTTTGGACCAATTAATAATCACTGTGGCCGATAACCATAAGCAACAATTTGATCATGATGATGGGGATTTACTTAAAAGGCTTCTATTTATTATGCATCATTATTTATTTATGGTATTGATTAACTACACCACTTTTTACCTAGTTCATGTCATGATTAAGGGATAAAAATAAAAGCTTAGAAAGAACACTTCAAATAGATGAATACCTTTGCAATGTATGTTGATGTGGGAGATTAAGATGGAGAGACTCTCTCAGATAATTGTAGGCTTTGGGACCATGTAGGTGGAGGCTGAGGGCAAAATCTTTCTGGTCTTTTGTATACTCATGGCTCTGTTTTGACAGGAGATGCACTGGAAGATCTAAAATTCAGTTAGCACAGACAAATTAGAAAGTCCCCTTGAAGGAATTTTACACTTAACTACATACCATTTTCTCCATATTTACTATTTTATTTCTATTTTACCTGAGTATAAATCCAGCCTCTCTTTCAGCTCTTCATTAATGAGGTTCTTCTCCCTCAAATCTTGCAGAAGACCATGCACTGTGTTCTTTGCTCTCCATTCTCGATCCTTAGCATTTCTCTTCTCTCTTTCCATGCTCTCCACCCTAGATAAGGTTTCATTGAGTCTAGCCCTTACATTTTCAAGAGATGTAGGAAGCGAGTAGGAGTTAGGTTAGGTTAGGTTTCTTTATTTAGTCATGTTTACACAGGAAAACATGAAATTTGCCTTCTCAGTTGCATCTAATAACAGGTAACAGACAGAATGAAATAAGGCAGTTAGATAAAACATATTTAAACCAAAAAAAAAAAAAAAAAAGGTAACAGGATATATATCAAAACCTTAAACATTTTCTCCGATACTTCTTATTGAAAAGTCGTATGGCACTAGGAAGAAAGGAGTTTCTGGAGCGATTTGTGTGAGTTTTCAAAGCAACTATCCTTCCTGATTTACTGAAGTTTAGTTCTACATGTAATGGATGTCTGTCATCAGTTGAGATGATTTCCAGTTTCTTTAGCATTGCCCTCTGACACACACTAGTCAAATCATCTACAGCAGCCCCAATAACTTTAGCTGCATACTTCGTAATCTGCTGGAGCTTTTTTGAGTTTTGGTTTGTCAGACTATTAAACCAGGCAATGAAACTGAAAGTGATCACGGACTGGATCATACTACGATAGAAGGACAACATGAGGTCCTTGTCTACTTTAAATAGTTTGAGTTTATGGAGGAGAAATAAGCGCTGGTTGCATTTAGAAAATAATTTTTTTGTATTTGTATTGCAGTTAAGATTGTTATCTAGATAAGTTCCTAAGTATTTATATTCATTCACTATTTCTACCTCCTCTCCCAGAACTACAATAGGTGAACATACAGATTTCTGTCTCTTAAAATCAAATATCATTTCTTTGGTCTTTTTTACATTCAGAGTGAGAGAGTTTTTATTGCACCAGTTTACCATACAGTCCACTTGATTTAGATAGTGGCTTTCATCCTCCCCAGATATGCATCCTATGATCATGGTGTCATCCGCATACTTAATAATGGAGCAGTGGTCATTGTTCTGTCTCAGGTCACTTGTGTACAGAGTAAACAGTAATGGTGATAAGACACACCCCTGTGGACTTCCTGTGTTTGAATGAAGAGCTATTGAAAAAGTGTCCTGAACTTTAACTGTCTGTGAACGATTTAAAAGAAAGTTCTGAATCCATAGTGTGATAAATGGGTTTACATTCATACTGTTTAATTTCCCAATCAGTATATGAGGCTGTATAGTATTGAACGCTGAAGAAAAATCCAAAAATAGTGCTCTAACATATGAACCAGACTGATCAAGAAAGGTATAGATTTGATGTAAGATAACAAGCAGAGCATCTTCCACACTTCTGTTTGCACAATAAGCAAATTGATTATTGTCTTGAAAAGACTTTGTCTCTGTCATTAAAATGTTTTTCACCAAGTGTTCAAAGCATTTCATTGGAATAGATGTAAGTTCCACTGGTCTGTAGTCATTTAAACAGCTTGGCCTAGAAACCTTAGATACAGGGGTGATGATTGATTGTTTCCATAGATTTGGTACAATACCACAGGTCAGAGACCAGTTAAAAAGCAAATGAAAAACTGGGGAGAACTGCTTGGAGCAAGACTTTAAGAGCCGACCTGATATGCCGTCTGGTCCCACTGCACTATTTGTTTTAGCCTTCCGCAAGCCTTTTTCCACTTCAGTTAAACTGAACCCAATCACAGCAGAATACCTGGTGTTTTTATAAAGCGTTTCCTTTATTTCTGTATTTTGGGTGCTGAAATCACTTGTTTCAAATCTGGCATAAAAGTTATTCAGTTCATCAGCTAAAAGCTTGTGGTCTTTGTCAGCTGGAAAATCCACATTCTTTTTAGGACCCAGTCCTGTAATTGTTTTTAGTCCCTTCCAGACCTGCTTTGGATTTTTATCATTGAACCACCTCTTGATTTTTTCCCCATACAACTTTTTATTTTGTTTAATTAACCTGTTAATCCTTTGCTGTAAAATTCGCTTATCTTCTAACTTATTTTCTTGATGTGCATGTTGCTTTTGCAATAGTAATAGTAATGCTTTAACCTCTTTAGTGATCCATGGCTTACTGTTTGGGTACACATTGACAGATTTTTTCTTAATGATCATAGACTCACAGAATCGAATATATTTGCTGACAGTATAGGTGGCCTCATTCAGTGACTGTGAGGATGTCAGCAGATCCCAATTTGTACTGGAGAAGCATTCCTGCAGTTCCTCTACACAGGTGGTGTAGAGTGGTCCTAGTAGGCACAAGGAGTCAAGTTTATATCACACCAGTCAATTAATAGTTAGTACAATGTGCTGTCTGCTGGTCTGCATTTGTAATCACATCACCCCTCAATTCCACTGTGAGCACTGCATGCATGCTAGTATCTGATTCAACAGCAGCATGTTTCAATGTATATGCATTAGTTTATCTGAAAAGCATGATGGGGGTAGTGGGTTGTGTTAAAAGAGGTTTGAAAAGGACCTTAGTACTCACAACACTGGGATCAGGCAGAGCTTCAATCTCTTGGACAGGCAAAGAGCAGTCTACTGACAGGCTCTCCTGTGCCCTCACTGAAGTCAGTGTGGTCCTGGTTGCCACTGGCTAATGTGAAAGAAAATAAAATGCTTAAAAACATGAACAGAGTTAGGTATGTCACAGCATAATGCTATGGAATACATCACCGATTCCTTTAAAAAAATGACTTTTCACTGACTCTCTAATCCTTACAGCCTAAATACACACCTACCCTTTGGAGATGAGTTGGAAACCTGAACACAGAACACCTGAACACAGCTCCATCTCAGATTCTAACAGTCTGACCTGTCCAGTCAAAATCCTCCTGCCTGCAGAGCCTGGATGAGTCATTGGCTCTGAAACCTTCCCATCTAAGGCTACCTCCCACTGCTTCCTGAGGTGGATTTCTTTGGGAAACCTTCAAACTTTGAGAAATGTTAACAGCTAACAACAATCTACATAGTTAGTGACTAAATATGTTTAGCCAAAACGTTGTTTGAAGGCTCACTTGAGCACATAAATGCATAGCTTTGCTAGCTTTGACTGGTGTAGCTAAAGTATAGATTATAAAACAGGATTTTCTAATGGCCAAATATAACCAAAACAATTGTTCAGCCTTACCTATGAAATGTAATCCCCCGGGATCTGGTTAGGAGCGTACAGCGGTTTGTACAAGCCCAAGCAGAACATGCGTGAGACATCTTTATTCACTACTTCACTCCACAGCAGTGCCACTCGCAATATGGCGGCGACGTCGATGTACGATTCTGCTGGTCATGAGGCATCTAGTTATTCTGTCTTTAGGTGAGAGGGTGTATATGTCATATTTGACACGGGTAAGGTAGCTGTGAGCTGTGAGCAACAAAAGCCTGCTAATTGTACTCTACTCTACCATTATCATTTCTTCAGCAATATAATAATTAATAAGTAACAAAAAACGTGTGACAGTACTATTTATAGAAGTATCTTTGTTTTTACGCAGCCATAGACAAAATGGACACATTTACCCAGAGTGAGAGGGAGGTGTGTCGAATCTCCACGGGAGATGCAGTTTGAGTTTCCGCATGACCGATTCACTGAGCATTGCAGAAATCGGGCGAACATCCGGGCAGGTCAACCCAACCGCTGCTGAACAGCGCAGAGACAGAGCAGGGCAGAGCGTCTCTTAACGGGGCTTCTTTTCTTATGTATACTGTATATATATTTTTTTTTTGTATATATATATATGGTTTTTTTTATTAATGAGAAAGACATGAGAAAGAAGATACTTTTGCTTTTTATTACTTTTGCTTTTTATTATTTATGGAACGGGAGAAAGGGAAAGAACAGCATTTATATTGTTTGTTGTTTTTGCTGTTCTTTTGTGGATGTCATTTGGGGACGGTTTTTAATTAATGACACCATTCTAATTTTTGTTTTGGTATTTATAGTTGCATATGATTTTTTTGTGGCACCAGTAAATAAAGAACACTTATTTTCCACCTTGAACTACAAGAGCCGAAAGTGTAGCATAGTGCCACTTCCCACTATGCGGGGTCTCAAAGGGCATATATAACATAGATATATAACTTTTAAGAAAGTAGAGTCCTTATATAGACTAATTAACTACACCGATAAAAACAGTGACAAGTGAAGTGAATAACATTGGTTATCTCATTAGAGTGGCACCTGTCAAGGACAGCAGCAAGTGAACAGTCAGTTCTTGAAGGTGATGTGCTGGAAGCGGGAAAAATAGGTAAGTGTAAGGATATGAGCCACTTTGACAAGGACCAAAATGTGATGTCTAAACAACTGGGTCAGAGCATCTCCAGAAAGGTAGATCTTGTGGTTGTGTTCCCAGTATGCAGTGGTTATTACCTACTAAAAATAGTCCAAGGACGAACATCTGTTGAACCAGAGATAGGGTCATAGGCGCTCAAGGCTCACTGATTTGAGTGGGAAGTGAAGGCTAGCCTGTCTGGAGTTCCTGTAACACAAATTGCTAAAAACTTAATGCTGGCCATGAGAGAAAGGTTCCAGAACATGCCGTGCAGCACAGTTTGCTACTTATGGGGCTGCATAGCCGCAGATCTGTCATGCTGACCCCTCTTCACTTCCGAAAGCACCTACAGTGGACATGTGTGCATCAGAACTGGACCATGGAGCAATGCAAGGAGGTTTCTTTTAGATTATGTGGTGCATGTGCGTTGTTTAACTTGGGAAAAGATGGCACCAGGATGCACGGTGGGAATAAGGTATGCTGTGTGATGCTCAGGGAAATGTTCTATTAGGAAACCTTGGGTTCTGCCATTTATGTGGCTGTTACTTTGACATGCACCACCTACATAAAGATTGTTGCAGACCATGTACACCCCTTTATGGCAATGGTATTCCCTATTGGCAGTATAATGCATCCTGTCAAATTGTAAAACTTGTTAAGGAACTGTCGAAGAGCATGACAAAAAGTTCAAAGGTATTGACTTGGCCTCCAAATTTGGCAGATCTAACTAACTGAGCATCTGTGGGATGTGCTGGATAAACAAGTCTGATCCATGGAGGCCCCACCTTGCAACTTACAGGACTTCAAGGATCTGCTGCTAATGTCTTGGTGTCAGATAACACTGGACATCTTGGCAGCTTGACGGTTCAGAGCTATTTTAGTGGCACAAAGGGAACCTACAGAATTTTAGGCAGGTGGATTTAATGTTGTGGCCGATTGGTGTATAATACCGTAATGCATAACTCTAAAGATGAATATGATAATAAGGTCAGAAGGCCTGGAGAATAGAATAAACAAAAAAATCTTCAAATAAGCTGGAGAAAAAAAATTCTTCAGGAGTTCCAAGGCCAAAAGACTGCCCAGCCCCACTGGGCATTCACCGAACATAACTGTTGCTCTTCATTGTTTGTAGGCTTCTTTCCAGAAGATTCGATGGAGTGGGTCTTTGGACAGCTGGGGCACCCGTCTTCATTCAAGCATCATGGTTGGCTGCACAATGCCTTGATCAGTTGGTGATAATAAAAAATGGCACCACGGAAAAGAAAGCAGAGAAAGTTAGAGATTAATGAAGGTTGCATAACTTGTGTGAATTTTGCTTTGCACACAGTCCAAAGACATGCAGGTTAGGTGGATTGGTGATTCTAAATTGGCCCTAGTGTGTGCTTGGTGTGTGGGTGTGTTTGTGTGTGTCCTGCGGTGGGTTGGCACCCTGCCCAGGATTGTTTCCTGCCTTGTGCCCTGTGTTGGCTGGGATTGGCTCCAGCAGACCCCCGTGACCCTGTGTTCAGATTCAGCGGGTTGGAAAATGGATGGATGGATGGATAAACTGGCTTTCATCACACATCCTAAAGATGTGCATGTGAGGCTGAAATGATTTTAAGTAGCATGATGTTTATGTGTGAATGTGAGATCATGAATTTGAGTAAGTAGGTTTAAAATGGTTGGATGAACTGGAATATGAAACTAGAAACAGCATAATTCAGTGATTTGAAGAACATATTAAACAACAAAGTAACTGACAAAGAAGTCGCTTGACTTCACAAATCCATTTTTACCCTTCTTTCAGACACCAGAACATTTTGTCATATGTCCTTTATTTACAAATTGGGTCCCTGCACTTAATTTCACAGAAGTTGCGTAGCAAGAATTTGTATCAAACTTCAAAGATTAACCTTTTAATCTCATTGTACATGTGTATAGTGACAATAAAAGGCATTCTATTCTATTCTATTTTTCTAAATGGCACAAAATATTATCCTGCCCTTAATTTCATGCCAGTACAATTCTTTACCTAGCACAACTGCTTTGACATCCTTTCCCTTTCAAAAGAGGACTCCAAATTCTCACTTATATAACCCCATCAGCTTTACAGATTAAGAGTACCTGACTGTGTGCCTTGGGAGATCGTCTGAAGACAACCTTCTCACAAGTGGAAGCTTTATACTCTTGGTAAACACTCACTAGGAGACAAAATCCCATGATGGTCCCCGGAGTTGGGCTCTCGGCACTATAGGGCTTCAGCAATTGTGTTGATCAAAAACATAAGTACTTATATATCATTAATGTTACTAATTTATAAATTATATATATTGCTTTTGGTCTAAGAATACACAGTGTTTAGTAAATATTTCAAATATAAGTTCCAATAACAAGTGTCTTTACATGCAGCAGCCCCATCTTGTGGTTAAATGATCTAACAACATCTAAATTTAAAATAGTGAATAGTTTCTTCCTGCCATCCAAAAGATGAGTGTTAGGATGCTGAACTTTTTCTCTTTTTTTCAGAGAGTGACTCCAGTGATGGTTTATGACACCATCCTAGACTCAACCCACTGATGCTGGAATAGATTTTGAATTTCAATAACCCTGACCAGGTAGTACGGGTTTAAGGAATGTCTTGTTGAGTAGGATATTTTTAAAAATAATTAATGACAATGCTATTTTGATGTATTTGTTGCATTACATTCAGAAATTAACTGCTATAGATTACTTACAGTACCGCCATCTACTGTTTGCCCATGCCAGTTATATCTCTCTATTATAAAAGGAAATCCTGGGACGAGACTTTCTCGGAGATAATTTCAACTCCCGCAAGAGATAATTTCATGTCCCGCGAGACGAGACTTTTTGCCAAGAGATTTTGACACATCCCGCCCTCCTCTCAAACATTTACAACCACGCCCATGGTCCAATCACTTCTCATTCGTGTGAATGCTATTGTCAGGCACAGTTCCTGCACTCTCAGCTCCAAGCAGGGTCGGAAATAAAAGACAAAGTGTAGAAGACAAAGTAGAACGTCATAAAGAGGTTCAAAAACATTGGCGCGATACACATGCAGAGCAGGTTAGAGATTATGAAAGTACTAAAATTTGAAAGTC
Source organism: Erpetoichthys calabaricus (assembly GCF_900747795.2). Lineage (NCBI taxonomy): Eukaryota > Metazoa > Chordata > Cladistia > Polypteriformes > Polypteridae > Erpetoichthys > Erpetoichthys calabaricus. The sequence goes on along the minus strand of NC_041394.2, from coordinate 276,819,013 downwards.
TCAAAAAACTGATAGTAAAGATCACATTAGCATTGACAAAGAGAAATTATTACTCGGTGAAATAACGGAACAGCGAAAAGAGATTGAATGGACAAAGGTGATATGACAGAAGTATGTAGATATTGTTTGGCTTTAAACTTTAAGTCAGAGACTTGTGTTTTGTATTTGTAATTCGTGTTTCTTCCCAATGAAGAGGCCTATCTGCAAGTGTTAAAAGATTTGTTATTTGGTGAAAGTGAAAGCCACATACACGAGTGGCAGAAACGCAAAGTGGCTGGTGTGTAGCGCAGACTGGGGGGTTGGCAAGCGAAGCAAGCAGGGGGCAAAACCCCCTAGTTTTTTTTCAAATAAATTAGTTTATGAGGATGTTCTTCATGGAGAACAGGTCAAATTATTCAACTATATATTATACATCCCTAACTTTTCCTAAAATCATACCTTTTTTGTATCTTTCATTGAGTGCAATTTTCTTATTATTGAGGCTGTTTATGCATGCAGACAACATTTTGCTAGCCTGCTGAAATGTCAATGCAGGCCACAGCAAAATACCTTTAATTACTCCATTTATTACATTATCGGTTCAGAAATTCAGAGACAGTCAAAGTACAAGAGAGTTTTTCAAAGCTCCTTCATTCAAATACAGACTCTCATCAAAGATGTATTTTGTCTCAAATAATATTTACTCTGTACAAAAGTGACCTGAGACAGAACAATGACCATTTCATTATCAAGTGTGCTGATGACACTATGTTGTTAGGACACATGTCTGCAGATAATGAAAGCCATTTCTGAAAGCAGCTTGGCTGTATGGTAAATTAGTTCAATAGATCTCTTACTCTGAATGTCAGAGTAAGCCCAAAGAAGTGATATTTGACTTTAAGAGGCCGAAAGTTGCATGTTCACTCATCGTTGTTCTGGGGGAGGAAGTAGAAATAGTGAGTGAATATAAATACTTAAGAACACACCTAGGTAATAATTTAATTGGAATATATATACAAGAAACACATACCCTGTCACACCTTCTGGGCTCACCTAAGATATGTGGTACCACGCTAGGCAAAGAGGGGGCGCTGTTGGTAATGGTTATGTGTCCTCTTTCCCTCACTGCCTCAAGAAACTGCCCCTTAAGGTTAATAAAGCCAAGGAATCCCCATTCCTTCTGGTCCACTCATTATTAAAGGGGGACGCTCCTGAAAGGTGGAATCTCATTTTGGATCTAACTACCGTAGAGAGAGATAGAAAAAAAGAGTGTGTCCTGTTGAACAGACCATAATAGCAAGGGAATTATCCTGACGATACCGTGCCATCAAGTGTGTGTTTTGTTTAAATGATTTATTTTTTGTTAGAATTAAACAGGGTTTTGCCCAGTTATCAACCCAACCAACCTGCCTTATCATGTGCCCTGCTACAACCCTTAAATGCAATCAGCCCTTATTTCTAGTTTGTAAACTAAGATTAAAGTGGATAGGAACATTATTTTGCCCTTTTATTACAGTGTAATCAAGTCAGTCGTCACTTTCAGCCTCATTGCCTGGTTTAGTAGTCTGACAAACCAAAATTTATGAAAGCTCCAGAAGATTACCAAACATGGAGCTGCAGTTACTGGGACTTACATAGATGATTTGCTAAGTGTGTGTCAGAAGGAAATGCTGAAAAAATTGGAAATTACCTCAATTGATGACAGATGCCCATTACATGCAGAACTTAGCTTCAGTAAATCAAGGAGGACAGTTGCTTTAAAAAACCACACAAACCACTACAGTGATTCCTTTCTTCCCAGTGCCATTTGTTTTTGAATAAGTAATAATAAAATAATAATACATTTTATTTATATAGCGCCTTTCCCATGCTCAAGGTACTTACAGAATATAAGAAAGAACGGCAGGGTATACAGTATATAGCATTGTACAAACCAGATAAATAAATAAAGAAGATTATGACAGTGAATTCAGAGTAAAAAAAAACAGACAACATAATTGATGGTCTAGCACACACACACACACAGGTTACATTAGCATCTTGACAGAGAAGTAAACTGAGAGAAGGGTAATAAAGTCAAGTAGAGCTAAAAGCCTTCCTGAACAGATGAGTTTTGAGTTGTTTTTTAAAAAAATTCATGGAGTCTGCTGACTTGATTAATTTCGGTAGGTCATTCCAGAGTCTGGGCGCTATACAGCTGAAGGCCCTGTCACCCATGGAGTGTAGATTAGTGAGGGGCACAACAAGATTACCAGAATCAGAGGACCTTAGTGGGCGGGCAGGCACATAGTGATGGAGTAGGTCACTGATGTAGTTTGGCGCGAGGTTATTTAAGGCTTTGTAGGTTATTAGTAGGATTTTATATTCAATTCTGTAAGACACAGGGAGCTAGTGAAGACGGAGCAGGATGGGTGTTATGTGCTCGCTGCTGCTGGTTCGAGTAAGGACTCTTGTAGCTGAGTTTTGAATAAGCTGGAGCTGTGATATAAGATTAGAAGGGGAACTTGCTAGTAGGGAATTACAATAATCGATGTGGGATGTGATAAAAGCATGGACAAGTTTCTCAGCATTAGAAAAGGAGAGGAAGGAGCAAACACGGGATATGTTACGGAGGTGAAAGTAAGAAAGTTTCTTAATGTGATTTATGTGGGCGGAATAAGAGAGGGAGGAATCAAAAATGACACCAAGATCCTTTGCAGTAGAGGCAGGTCTGATGAGATCACTGCCAAGATGGACTGGGAAGGAGCTCATTTTATTAAGTTGCATTTTAGTCCCAATTTGCAGGAGTTCCGTTTTGTTGCAATTTAATTTTAAAGAGTTCTGCTCCATCCAGGTTTTAATTTCACTAAGGCAGGTTGTGAGCTGAGAAAGCTCTGATGAAGTTCCACTTTTAACATTGAAGTAGAGTTGAGTATCATCTGCATAAAAATGATAACCCAGTCCATAGCTACGGATAATATGGCCAAGGGGAAGCATATAAATACAGAAGAGAAGAGGGCTGAGTACAGAGCCCTGAGGACTCCTTGTGTGACTGGCACTGAGCTGGATCTGCTGTTGCCAAGACTAACAAACTCTTGCCTATCAGTCAGATATGACTTGAACCACTGGAGGGCAGTGCCAGAGATACCCAGCATGTTCTCCATTCTGGACAGTAGGATGTCATGTCTGACAGTGTCAAATGCTGCAATGAGGTCTAATAGAATTAATATGCTGGTTTGTCCAGAGTCTGCTGCCATAAGCAAATCATTGGTTACCCGTAGCAGAGCAGTTTCACAGCTGTGCCGCGCCCTGAAACCAGACTGAAAGGGTTCCATCAAATTATTAGAGGTTAGGTAATTGGTGAGTTGGGAAGCTACAACACGCTCGAGAACTTTTGACAGCAAAGGTAAGTGGGAAATAGGCTGGAAATTGTTAAGATTGTCAGCATCAAGACCAGACTTTTTTAACATTGGGGTTACAGAAGCAATTTTAAAAGTGAGCAGCACAGAGCCAGTGTCAAGGGATGAGTTTATTATTGTTGTAACAGTCGGGATTATGGCATGAAGGCAAGATTTAAGTAGTGTGCTGAGGATGGGGTCCAGTACACAAGTAGTCAGCCTCATCTTACAAAGCAGGTTATTAACAAACGCAGATGTGACTGGTGAGAACTTAGAGAAGGAGCTGGATGGAGTGGGAAAACAGGGAGAGAAATAAACAGATGATGTATTTATGTTAGTTGAATTATTTAGATCTTTAATTTTGTTACGGAAAAAGTGGAGGAATTCCTCACAGACTTCAGTAGAAGAGGTAGTTGGGCCAGATGTGGGTTTGAGTAATTTATTAACTACAGAGAACAAAACCCTTGGGTTATCATGGCTATTTTCTATTATTCTACCATAGTGGGTGTTCTTGGCAGAAGTTAATGCTTCTCTGTAAGCTCTTTGGTGGTCAGAGAAAGCCTGGATGTGCACGGTGAGGCCAGTCTTATGTGACATTCTCTCAAGGCGTCAGCCAGCTGCTTTCATAGATCACAATTCTGAATTATACCAACGATCTGAACGCTTAAAGGAAACCACCTTATGTTTTAAAGGAGCTGTTTTATCTAATGCTGAATGAAGGGCCGAGTTATAGTGGTCAACAAGACTATCTAGTGTTGATGGAATAGGTGCAGACAGTAAAAGATCAGAAATGGATCCAGAAAGGATAGAGGGACAGATATTTTTAAGGTTTCTGTAAGAAATTTGTCGTTTACAGGTAAGAGGAGGGAAACGCAGTGAGACAGTGAAGAATACTGCTTTATGGTCAGAGAGTCCTAAATCAGTGCTGTAAATGTTGGCAACAGATAGTCCAGAAGTGCAGATCAGGTCCAGTATATGACCACCAGAGTGGGTGGGAAAATCAACATGTTGTGTCAAGTCAAAACAGTCCAGTAAGGATAGGAATTCATTTCTCAGTTTAGATGTGCGGATGTCAATATAGATGTTGAAATCACCGAGAAGGATAATTCTCTGAGAGTAAGAGCTTAGGTGGGTCAAACGTTCAATCAGATCGGATAAGAAGGATACATTGTATTTTGGGGGACAATAAAGAACGATGAGTGAGACAGGACCTGATTCCGTTATTAGTTTAAGAGCCAGGCACTTAAAAGACAATGGACAGTCAATTGGGATTCGTTTATTGTTTAAGTCTACTCTGACAATTACTGCAAGCCCACCGCCTTGCCTTGAGCTGTGAGGCTCTGTGTGGAAAGTGAAACCAAGTGGAGTTGCCTCTGTGAGAGACGCAAATTCGTTTGGTTTTTGCCATGTCTCCGTTAAACACAGAATATCAAGTTTGGTGTCAGTGATGAGTTCTGACAGCATCAATGCTTTGCCATTAAGAGATCTCAAGTTAAACAGTGCAATATTAGTTAATGAGGCTTCTTTTTGCACAGAGCCGTGATCAGGGTTTATTTCCACATAATGCAAATTTGGCACACTGACACTTCTATTTCCAGGGCCAAGAGAAGGACGGCTTATTTCTGAGCAAATGCTGCCGGTGGTCTTTTCATTCGCAGCCCGGCAGTGACAGCAACCTGACCCGTGATGTACATATTTCTGGCGCTGCAAAATACCGGCGTCCTTTAGGATGCTCCAGTCAGACCATTTGCTCTGGACAAACTGTTTAATATGAAGAAGTTTGTCATGAGAGTATTTTAGCATGATACTGGGCAATACTTATCTGAATAGCAGTGGAGAAGCAGCACAGCACAGCGGAACTGGTAGGACAGGTGGGTGTGGTAGCGTAGGTGAGCAGCGATAGCAAGCAGCAGAAAGCATAGTAGGAGGAGGTAGCAGGATTTGGAGGTTCCAATACATGGCCACAAACAGTAATGCTTGGTAATTTCAGGCGTGATCGCCACGGAGCCATAAGCCAGGTTAATATGAACATCAGATCAGTTCCCAGTCGTAGAGTACTGTAAGATGAAATGGGAGCAGATCAGCATAGCGAATATAATCACGGAGACAGATCATCCCGAGGTCCTAGATCGCTAGGGTACAAAGAAATGTTCGTAGGTCTCATCCCGCGATCCACAGACTCAGCTGTTCCCAGTCAAAGTAGAGTCCATAAAATCTGTAAATATTAAGCCAAATCCATACAATTTGAGTCAGCTGTATCCATGAACTATACATACAATAAAAGAAATAAAACCAGCGTAAGAAAGTGTAGAATTAAGGCGAATTTTGCGAAAAGTGTTGTTAACACTTTTCGTAAAAAAGGAGCGGCAACAACATGCGTGTGCCAGTGTCCCCTTACCTGCTGAAGTAATATGGGAGATAGAAATAAAAAAAATCTAGCAGTTGTGGACACTAGAGTGCACTGTTGCTCCTCAAACCCAACACAACAGACACAGGGCACAAGTTAAAAGCACAAAGATCTTATTTTATTCAGAGAAACTCTTCACAATACAGTAGTTTCCCAACACCACAGCCATGAGTAATACTTTGCACAATAAGGAATTCTTCTTCTTTCTTTGTCTTTTACTCCTCCGCTCCTCCCAGCAAGCTTCGTCCACCTACCACTCGACTCTGGCTCCTTTCTGTGAGGTCAGTTCCATCCTTTTATAGTGGCCAACCCAGAAGTACTTCTGCTCTTCCGCTCACGTGATGTACGAGCACCTCCGGGTCAGGCGGAAATGTCATGCCATATGTCTCTTTCATGGCACCCCCTTTTAGTACTCACGGTACTCAACAGGGCTGCGATATCGAATTCCAAGTCCCATGGTGTCCTGTGGGAATCCGGGACACTGTTGTGAACCAGGGGAGTTGCTTTCTAGCGTTTTGGGGGAGGCACTGCCTTAAAGCAGTTGCCTACCCCCATCCTTCCATCTTTTGGCCGTCCCTTACACAATGTAAAATTTTCATATGTATCACGTACCCATTTTAGGTAAAAATGCACAATCAAATTGCTAAAAGTAGTTAGCAAAGAATCTGTTTTTCAAAATGATGTAAATACTTTAGAATTTCTTTTGAAATTTTTAACCTGTCTTGTCTCTATTTTTTTGTTTTATTTAATTTCTGTCAATTATTGGATGCAACTGAGAAGGCATATTTCATATTTTCTTGTGTAAAACAGGAGTAAATAACTGTCCGCATGGAAAAATTAAACAAGATGTGACTAAATGGTCTACCCTGGGGCTTCATGTATCTATCTGTATACAGTAGCTGTGTTTTTTACAAAATTACCAAAGTTCAGCAGCTCTAGCATAAAAATGGGATTCAACAAAAGCCTGACGCGCTGACAGACAAAATATCTTCGTTTTTAAAAGTTTTAGTTAAAATTCAAAGTAAAACAGTTCACACAAAAAAAAGAAAATTGAAATAGCAAAAAAAGGGAAAAGTTCTAGTTAAGAAAAGTTCTGTTCAAAGCTTAAATCTTGTTACATTTCAAATCGTTACAAATCACTTCAAAACGTTTCTGAACCATTTCAAAACAACGGTCCGAAAACTGTATGCCTACCCCATTTCTAAGTTGAAAATGGGTCTTTTAAGTCCCTGTGTACTGGGACCTGTTCTAAACAACAACTGACACAATTAACACACTGTATCTCAGTTATAGCAAGAAAGTTCTATCTCTTACTAACTTATAGGGGGAAAAGACTATACCATTGTCTATGATTATGGAAGAAAATTTATATTCTATTCAAATTAAGCAAACACTAATATGAGTTTAACTCAAAGCTTTAACTTTTAACTTTGGCTCTTACACATGGTGTACAGACAAAAGTAGAAATGTGTGTACGCACAAAAAAAATGCATAAATCTGTGTGTACACCAAATCCCACGCATTTCCCCTTTACAGATCCCAATGAACATGAAATTTAATGCATGTGCATGTGCCTACAGCCCCACCCCGACTCTTCCCAGAATTTTGCATATTTTAATAAGCAAATCAATATAAATATCACCTTCCATTCAGTGTTTGGTTAAAAATCAATGAAAAAAAAGAACAATTTCAGTGAATGCGAAGTGGAGGTAAGGAAAAATGTACAATTTGTTGCCTTACGCAGTGGTATAAGAAACAAAAGCGTGGCAGAGACACTCAAAAGTACAAGTTCAGAAAGTTGCAAAGTGCCCGAAAGAAAAAAGAAATAGTCAGATATCACAGTCAATGTGAAAAGGCAAGTCGGAGCCCACTGTCTGTTTATTCTGTTTCAGACAATATTACAAAAACTGCCCCCCGTGCAATAGCCAGGCAGTGATGATGCTGCTGTGCCGAGCATGTCTTCAAGAGCTGGCTGCACACACAAATGTTGCATATGCCTCTTTCCACACTCACTTTGAGATGTAACTAAATTTGGTGTAAAGCCATGAGCATCTTTACAGGCAGGGTCCCCTGGACATCGATACAAATTGATGAATATCCACAAGCGTGGTCTCCAATAGAAATAAAATCTTACAGTACTTCTTTATATTCCCTGCTCTGTGCCCCAGTTAATAGAAACTACCGTCATTACACTAAAAATCCAATTACCCTTCATCTTTCAGAATATGGAACCAATGTAGAAAGCAATTTAAGAAAGAAAAGCTTTTATCTTTTGCACCTCTACATAACAACAACCTTTTTCCACCCTCTCAAACATATACACTATTCAATGTCTGGAAAATGTCCGGGATTAAAACACTGGTCTCTCCAGGCGTCCCGGCTGGGTCTGGCCCCCAGCCTCCTGCCACAATAGATAATGTCTTTGCATCTTATGAACAATCACACTTCAAGTACAGCTTCACATCAACACAATTCCTCCACTACTTTCAAGCTAGAAACTTTGCTAAACAGAACCTCCAGTTTTCCTCACCTTCCACCTTGTTCTATTCCAGAATAATTATTGATCAGTCTTGAAGACTCAGATAGCATCTCTGCAATTTATAAAAATATTTTAAAGTTTCTTCTTTTCAAAGACCCCAGAGTACATTGGAGAAAGGGTCTGTCACTCAGTATTTCAGAAAAGGAGTGGAAGGTAGCCATGCACAGAATATACTCAAACTCCATATGTGCAAAGCATTCTGTTATTCAACTTAAAATCTTTTATTGAGCACATTTATCTCATTTAAAATGGTCCAAAATGTTTCCAGGACAAGATTCAACCTGTGAACGTTGCAATCAAGCTCCAGCCTCAATGGGCCACATGTTCAGGGTATGCACCAAATTAACATTTTTTGGACAAAAATCTTTTCATGTCTATCAGACAGCCTTGGCATCACGATCACTCCTAACCCATTGACAGCTGTGTTTGGTGTAGTCCCAGACGGCCTTATAGTGGAGAAGCACAAGCAAACTATAATTGCCTTTACCTCACTACTAGCATGTAGACTTATCTTTCTCAACTGAAAGAATCCCACCCTACCACTCTTAAGTCAGTAGGCAACCGACATTCTATACTACTTGAAATTGGAAAAATCAAATTCACACTTAGAGGTACTGTTCAAAACATTTTTTTAAAATATGGCAGAATCTAATCAGCAACATTTTAGAATAAGCTTCCATTTTGGGGAAAAGTATACCTTTCTTTTCTTGCTCCTTTTATAGAGTTACTTTGGTTGATGGCTCCTCTGTCTTTCTCTTGGGTGGGGGTTGAATTTTGCTTTGATTTGTTAAATTTGATTTGACTGCGTGGAATGTTATCTGCTTCTAATTAAAATAAATAAAACATGTATATAAAAAAGGGATTAAATAAAAACCTTGAACCTTAAGTTAGAATCTTATCATTTGCGTCATAATGATGTTAATTACACTGGCTTGTTGTATTATACTGGTAGAGCAGTGGTGCTATGGTTTAAAAAGCCTCCAGAAAGATCCAGGAACCTGGAATTGAATGCCAACATGATATCTCTCTCTCTGTGTGAGCTTTACCTGTTTTCCCTGTGTTCATGTGGGCTTTCTTCAGGTACTTTGTGTTCTGTGCACATCCCACACACTGTATGTGCAGCAGAGGGTAAACAGCAGCTTTACAGGTATATTGAATCTGTAAGAATGTGTGTATGTGAATGTGAGGGCTGGTACCTGCCATGCTCTTGATCATGTTGGGCTGCCCTTTAGCTTTCCTGTGAGTTTGGAATAGAAAACACATATTCAGCTCAGAGATGCATTGGTCTTTTAAAGTATTCTAATTTTAAAATCCTTCATGGTTTACATTTTCCATACTACAGTACTTTACAAACTAGTACACCATACTGTATGTGCTATTCAATACAGATAGGTGGCCTTCCTGCCACTGTCTCAACTGCTTCCATGTCTATTATTAACCCCTAAACCTTGCGTACCACTACACTTCCTTGAATACATAACAGTGGACAGTTTTAAGGAACCACCAAAGCCACCTCGTCAAAATATATCTCTTCAAACAGTTATCAGCACACATTGTACATGCAGCACACAAAGCCTTTGGAATTCTTTTTATATCTGACACCTATAATTAGCAACCACAACTGTCACAATACTTAGCAACGGGAAAATCTGACGACGACTCGGTTTGCATGTGATTGTCTCCTTAAAAACAGACTGCATAGTAAGCATTGACAACTTAAAAAAAACAAAAAAAAAACAATATAGTTGCGGAGATACTTTTATAGCCAATGCAGCAATGCAAGTGCCATTGAACTGTGAGTCCTGTGAGCTGTATAATAAAAAAGTTTTCTATGTGTAATTTTTCACTAATAAGCTACTGACAAGTAAGTATACAAATTTATGCTAACATCTAAGCTGCTGGAATGGGACTATATGGATTATAGATGTGCAAACATAGGTTAGTACCATATAGACCTTTAACTTAGAGATGTGGCAGGTGGGATGGAAAACAGGGATGAATGGGAATGCCAACTGGGATGGGTGCTGTTCCTTTACCTGGTAGGGAAGGTGTCACAGTGGAAGGATTGAGTGCCTCTTGGGGCCATATGTTCCCTCATTTCACTGGGAGGCAGCATCCCTCAGGTGGGTCTCCCATTTGTGCACCCACAGAGCAGCATGGCATCTGTAGTCATGATGGGCAACTCTGCCAGAGTACATGGGTGCTGTTGGGGTGGGGGGGCTTCCAGAAAGAGACTCCCCCTCTCCTTTGTAAGTTTAATGTTACCGCACCCAGGAATACTACTGTGTCCAGGTTGAAAATTAGCTGATCCACCTTGTCCGGGTGTGATGGAATCAGAAGAGGAGGTGGACAACGGTCACCTGGGAGCACTGGAGGAGGAGAAAAGAAAAAAAAGCATTGTATTACATATTGTGGAAAATGAAGAAGTCTAGTTAAAGGCATTTTGTCGAATAACAATATTTATTTGAACCCAGCACTTGAGTTGGTGAAGTTTGGGGCTCTTTTATGTCCCCTACAGGTCGCACAGGATCTGTTTTGGTTATCATGACCGCCTGTTGTTAAACATTACACAAAGTAGGACTTCTCTATGCCATTAGAGAAGAGGTAGAGGTGACCTCATGTACTGCATGCATATTATGGTTTAAAACAACAGTGCACAACATCTATTCTTCCCTATTCTGATCCCATTCATTCCATTAAAGGGACAGGAAGGGCTGGCAAAGCAGAAAACAATCTAATGTATTATCCTAATGAGAAATAATTTTTTACAATTTGGATACAAAAAACATTCTTAAAGCAGATGAATTGCAATGCTTATTGTAACAGAGAGACAACTATATTTTGTCTCAGAAGCATATTATTCATTTTTTTATGGGATGCAGATCCACTTTTGGTGACATCACGTTAACATTTTGTGAGCTGCTCCTTCTGTGATCACCACCATTTTGTGTATTGTTATAATAATGTGTGGTTGCTAGGGACATGATCCATGGAGGAAGAAAACCAAATCTACAGGGATTCCAAGGCCAAAAGACTGCCTAGCCCCCAGTGGGCACTCTACAGTCCAAGAACATGTCACAACTACCGGACATTGAGCTCTTTGTCCTCGTCTTCCAAGCATATCAGGCAGCTGCAGTATACTTACAGTATGTCGCGGGCAGTCATACCACCACAAAATACCAAACAAAAAAAAACACACACACCAGAGTAGTGATTAGTGACCAGTATATCAAACTGCAAATACAAGTACTGTACAGTTAATGAAAAAGAACCAGTTTCCTCCTCCTCCCCTCAGTATGAAGTACTAATAATTCTTTAATAATAATAATAATAATAATTCTTTACATTTATATAGCGCTTTTCTCACTACTCAAAGCGCTACTAGTATTAGTGATGCTAGTAATTTAATTGATCAAGAAAGAAAGTCAGATTAAAAGGTGATTTGTAGGAGATTTTTGAAGTGTTCGGCTGTACTAGCCTGATGTATCTCTAACAATAGCAGTATTCCAGATTCTTAATGCACAGAAGCAGAAAGCCGCCTCACCAGTTCTTTTGTGTAGTTCTCTCTGAATACTGAGCAGACCAGTTTTAGAGGATCTAAGATTACAATTGGGAATGTAGGGGGACAAGCAGTCCAAAATGTAAGAAGGTGCTAGATTGTTTCAAACCTTATATCCAATTAAAAATATTTTAAAATAAATCCTAAACGACACAGGCAGACAATACAGTGATGCTATAACTGGTGAGATATACTTAGATTATTTCTTCTTTGTTAAAATTCTCACTGCTGCATTTTGGACTAATTGCAGCCAACTGATATCCTTTTCCAGTAATCTTGAAAGGAGTGCATTGCAATAATCTAGACAGCTAAAGGCAAAAACATATACTAACTTTTCAGCATCTTGCAGTGATAAAGATCTAACCTGTACAATGTTTCTGAAGTAAAGGAATGCAGCTTTAGTGATATGCTTAATGTGCGATTTGAAGTTTAGCTCTGATTCTAAAAAGACACCAAGACTTTTTACATCTGGCCTTATTTGTAAAGGCATACAGCCTCATTTAAGACAAACTTGGAAAATGTGTTATGAATTTTCAGAGTTTGTACAATGTAACCACAAGGGGGCACCACCAAGCCCCAAACTGCAGGCACAATAATGCCCAGCACAATTTCAGATTCAAATAAAAGGTTTTTATTAGGTTCCAACATCTTCCAATAATCATCTGCAAAAAGATCAATACCAAAATACAAATGTGATCAATTTCTTCCCTCTTATCTTACTCGAAGAGTGTCACTCTCTGATTCCCAACTCTGATTCCCTTGCAGGAAGCTTGGCTTCTTTTATACTGTACTGTTGCCACAGCATTGTACACTGAGAGCACTTTCAGGTCAGGTCAGGTCGAAGTCTTTTAAAGAGGTCATAACAATCCCATGCAGCTCCCCCTGGCAGCACCCAAGAACCCCAATAGGTCTGCTACATGGGGCTACAATTCCCAGCTTGCCCTGCTGTTATTCTTATCACTGTGGGTGGCAGACACCACTTGTCCTTCCATTATGGCTTCCCTTTCTGGCCGGAAACCAACCTCCATTCCAGCCGGGTTGCCTAATCAGTCCAACATGGCACCCACAAAAACTCGTTAAACAAATGTGTTTAAGGAAAATGGATGATGTATTAAGAAAATTGTTATAAATGTCTGGAATTGGGATCTGATTTTGATCAATCATTTTAATTTTTCCTGCAGGTTTGGAGCGATGGAGATCTTATGTTTCACTTTTGTTTTGACATCATTTCATACAGTAATAATGCTATACTGTATATGATTATCAAGATCAGTTTTTCCTGTGATGCCATTTTGTGCTGCAATTGCAAAGCCACACCAGTAGAGTACTAGGGTGCAGTTAGCAGAGGTTTGCCAGCTGACATCAGTGATGCAACAGTATTTAAACTGGAGTCAAGGTATGGGTAACTATCCAAGATTGTGGATATAAAATAAAGATTTTTGAGATTGTTACGAGTGGTTTAATAATGTTTTCAGGGGAAAGACTTTTGGATGTTTTCTGGCTTTTGATTTTAGGTTTCATTTTGGGCTAGGTGTTTCTGCTTCTTCTGTCTCCCAGTTTTGACCTTAGCTCCTTTTCGGCTTAGAATCCCTCTTTCCTATCTCCAAGTTTATTTACTCTTAATTATCTGATACATTCTTTAAAGGCAGTATGACAATATAGATCCAGCTTACTATAGATTTGTAGCTTTCTAACCATGAGGAGTTTCCAGATGCACCTCTATGTTGCCATATAAATATGAGCACTAGATTTTCCTCATTCACAAAATTATCACAATAAAAATAATTTCTAGTAGATGTAGCCTGAAGGGAACATACAGTGTCTATAAACATCTGTGACATACAAATTTCAAGAGAAGTTAGTAGTGGAAAAGGGCAGTCTGTTACATTATTTTAGCTTTACCTTCAAATTATTTAAATGCCCTGAGGGTGCATGAGCTGAAGGAAAAGGCATAACACTCTGAAAATGTTGGCAGTAGTTGTGCAAGTAACAGTTGGTGTCAAACAAGCTACATTCTTCTTCAGCAGCTCTAAAGATCTGCTCCAACGTTCTGTGATTTCACACAGTCCTAGCTGCCTTGACAGCAAGCTTGCACATAGATGCTGTTGGCTCAGTCTCACACTGCTCACCCGGGGTCAGTGACAACACCATTTGCCACACTTTCCCCAGCTCCATGAACTGATCCAAAGTCTGGCTCCTACTCGAGGTCACATATTAAGACCACCAACGGACGTTAGCAGTGGAGAGAGGTCTCCTATAAGTGTTTCATCTGCACATCACTTCCATGTTCTCAGGAGCTGTTTTTATGCCTGGTATTTCCAGGTAGCCACACCCTTTCTGACAGTCCATGGCCACCAGATAAATGTATCACCAATCATCTCCAAGGATGTTACATTGTAATACTGCATAACTGTTGGTAGACAGCATGGCAGGTTGTCTAAGCAACTGAACTCTAAACCACTAGCTTACTGGTTCAATTCCATGAACTGACCCACTCTATGGCCAGGAGCTAACCCATAACCTACCTGTTTTGCATGTGCAAAATAACGTCTAGGACTGAGGGCCTTGGTCTTTACTGTTAAAAGGCACTCTATCAAAGAAGGCTTCTTTTGTTTGTTCTCTGTCAGCCAATACACCAATAATAGAGCTGGTCTTTATAAACACCTGAGCCACTTGTGTTTGTGAAAAGCGTGCTGTTCCACTTCACCTCCGTGTTTTCATAACTACTGGTCTGGGTGACATTCACCTGAACTGACCACAAGCGAAATCATGAGGTCAGCAAAAACGTCTCTGGGGTTCGATTCTGTCCACGCATGGGTAAGCACACTTGCCAGAGTGAAGACAGCACCGTACCCAACAATGTATTTTTTCTGGGGATACAATCTCCAAGAATCTTCACTTTACTACTTCTTCGGTGCGCGAGCTCGAAACAAATTTAAATCACGGCTTTCTGCTGGGGTTTTTGAAGCGCGGAGCTGGTTCGGTTTAGCTAGGTACCCTAGAGACTGCTGAGCACGTGCAACGGATGTCGTCTTAACGCCCTCACGTACTATATAGTGCTCGTCCATGCCAGCGCACACAAACCTGCGCGAATTGCTTTATCAGCTTTCTATCAGTAGTCCGTGAGCACCTTACGCTGGGCAGGGGGAAGTGAAAGGTCCTTTATTGGGTCGTCGCGTAAGAGAAGCTGAGGTTTGTTTCGCCATAGCAACGCAGTGCCTGGGTTGCAGCTCGCCGTCGCCTGGAGACGGAGGTAAACAGTCAGGCGCTCGAGTTAAAGGTACACGTGCGGGAGCCGCTGCGGAACTACAAGTGGGACTCGACGGCAGAGATTGGCAAAGGTTCGCGACTGCTGTTCATTTTATACTTTTACTGCCTCCTCTAATAGCGTGAGTTGCGTGACTTTTTTAAGTTACTATAGATGGGAAGTGCATTTTTATTTTGTATTGAACATCTATGTCGATATAAATGTGTATAACTGCTCATCAGTACCAGCTGATTATCTTCTCTTAGGTATTAACGATGAACACATTTGATTAACCTTGAACAGTTGTATTTAAGGAAACTTGATAATTTGATAAGAAAAAATGCTATTAGTTTCTTCAGATCCGTATTTTTTCAGTGTGTGATATGTTAGCGATAGTATTTGTGCAAAAAGTAAATCTTTCGTTTTCACTGTCGGTATGCAAGTGAGAAAATCCTCAGAAATCGGCTTCTGGCGAAAAAAGAGCTGTTATTATGCATAAAGCGTAGCATCCCTCAAGTGGCCTGTGAATAAACAGAAGAACTGAAAACTTTCACTCGTAATTGAAATTAGATGTGAAAACTGATGGATGAATAAAGCCGCATAGTGTTAGCGTGTATCCGTTGTAAAATCGGTCAACATATGGTGCCTTTCTCAATCTACTGTATAACATTTCTGTTCAACTCCAGAAAAAGTGTACAGATTGCCATGGAAACTATAAACAGTACAAGAAGAACACTGCAAAGTATTTTTTTTGGAGTAATGAATCCTACCTTTCACAGTTTCAAAAGTAAATGTAGCTTGATGCGTCTATTTAAAGTCCTATAATGGATCCCCATTATGAAAATGAGCAAAACCTTAAAAATTGGTCTTTTTAAAGGATAATTTTGGCTACTACATCGTATTTGGTTTATTAAAACATAACCCCATGCAACTAACCAAAGATGCACATTAAATCTTTCTGTGTTTTCTACACTTCCACATTTGCTTTAACGTACACTTACAGGGTCGTTAAGACAATAAATTGCTGTTCTTTTATGGTAGCAGTCTATTATTTACTAGCCAAGGGCCTTTCTCTCAGTGAAGCATAATGAATGTGTGGCACACTTGTCAAAGAGAACGTTGCTAAGAGACAACTTTACTGCAATTTCTGTGGAAAGGGTTTTAAAGCTGGACAATAAACAGCACATATATGAATCTGAGGAAGAAAAAGTCAGTGTTTGTTTTATCATACAGGTATTTATTGAAATATGATCAAGTTTTCAAGAGATCAACAATTAATCAAGCAAACCTTAGATTATTAGAAGCAAGACATCTGTATAGACTCTTTGTATATATATATATATATATATATATATAATTTATTTTCATAATTCTGTGAGAAATATAAAATAAAGAAATATAAACCCATTGGTAATAGTCTGTTTTTTTACAATTTCAAGTAAGATATGTTTGTCTCTTTGCCTCTTGTAGTTAATTTTACAGATCAAGATGTCTGCAGACATTTGGGTAGGAAGCTGGCGACCACATAAACCAAGAGGACCAATTGCAGCACTTTACGGTAGTCCAGGACCAAAGTACGCACTCCCAGGTGCTACAGGTACGGTGTGCTCAGCAAACAGAAGAAATCAGTTAAAATGCACAGAAAGTCATAGATTTAGACAAATATTACATTTTCCAGCTCACATTTATAAAATAAAGTTAAAAATGCATTTACATTGCTTTTGAAGTGTCTCATTAAATAAGCAGGTTTTGATTTGTGGTTAAAAATGAAAGCAAATAAGCATTGCACACTTTTATATTATAATAGAATGGTCACCATTTAGTTTAGACAATCATTATAATCCAGCAATTAAGAATATGCAAACATTGTATTAACTGTGCTATTGGCAAAAGTAATTTACCATTAAAATACCAAAAGTACAGAAATGTGTTACCTGTTGTTTTTCATCATTTAATCCAATGTTTAAAAGGTTTATAATTTATTTTATAACATTCAGACTATTAACATCTGCTTGTAATGGATACTTACACTGAAGTGTTAATGAAAATAATACCACCTTGGTTATGGTATTTGGCCTTCAGATGCATAATTAACGCACTGTAAACGTTTAAATGTACAACCATTGTTGAGACTTTGGTGATGCTTTAAAATGGGCCCTACATTATTAGGCATTTTTTCTTAACTTAATCATAGTTAATTACCAAGTTACTCAGAAGCTATTAGGGTGCAGTGGCTAGTGCTGTTGCCTCACAACTCCAGAGCCTGGGTTCTTATCCCAGATGGGACACTACCTTTGGTCTTTTCAAGTGCTTTGATTTTGGCCACACTTATACTAAGGTAGAGTACCACCTATTATGCATCTATTAGTCACATATACTTATATAACAAGTCTTTAACAAAGCCTTCTTTTGTTCTTAATAGCATTCAATAAACTGGTTATTTATCTCTGTTCAATGCAGCAAGCTACAATACGGTTACTTTGGTGGGCTAAGTGGGTGATATTACAGTATGTCTCACAATTCTCCATTCTTCATAAAATGCCAAAAGACCAAATGAAGATCTTATATTTGCAGCTATTTTTACCAACACATTACAGGCTCTTCATGTGGCACATTGCACATAGATGACCAGTTTATTGATGCTTTGTGTTATTAAAACCAAAAGAAGCCTTTGTTAAGGACTTATTACATAGCAGTATGTGTCTAATAAGTGCATTGTAGGTAGTGTCTCGTCTAAAGTGCCACCTTGGCTTTTCACCCACAGCACAGAAGCATACATTTTAGGGGAATTCAAAACTCTAAATTGGCTCAGGTTCAGTGAGAATGGATCGGGTCTGGGTGAGTGACTGGGACATTTCCTCCCTTGCTTTAAATGTTGCCTGGATTGACACTGGCAACCCATGACTCTGGCTTAGAAAAGAGGGTTAGAAAATAGATTCGTACTATGTCATCAAGCATTAGCAATACATTGTGCATTATCTGATGAATATTTTTTTCCCAAAAGTGGTTTTAATAACCTTTGATAACATGTAAATGCTTTAGGCTACTGGGATAGCCTCATCTCCACATCACCCTTAAATTATAGGAAGCAATTTTGATGGATGGGCATTTATATTTTCTGTTATCTGCTTAGCTTTTTCCAGTGCCCTGATTTCCTGCCATATCCCAAAACTATTAATATTAGAAGCTATGAGTGGGAGTGAGAAGGCCCTGTCCAGGTCACTTACTTGCACCTTTTGGAAATAGGATAGACTTTGTGAAGCTGTAATATTGGAGATGGAGACAGAAAACAAATTTAAGGCTAATTTACTTTAAAATTAATTGTTTTAATCTACAGTTAATGAAATATAAAATAATTTAAACCATGCATAAGAAACATTTACCTACTAAGTGAACTGCTGGTTCTAGTACAACATGCTAATTATCATGTTATAATTCTTTAGTAGTTACATCCTAATACAGAAAAGAAAAACTGTCAATAATGCTGTACCAGTCAGAATGGTTAGTTGGATTTCTAAACTAGAACAGATTTTGTTTAGCAAGTCTTGTTTTTTGTTTAACTATATTTAAAGAAAACCATTCACTTTGAATGGCATTTTAGCACACAAGTTGAAATATAATCCATCAAGAGTTTATTTTTTTATGTTTTACATGTGAATAATACTATTCAAATTATTTTATAGGAACTTCCCAACATGATCCAAGAAAGTACAAATATCCTGCATATAGTTTTGGAGTTCGTCATTGCTCCTTAACTAATGAGTGCTCCCCAGGTCCTGGGTATTTAATTCCACCTAATATCACAAAAATAGGGAGGGATGGCACTCCTGCATACTCTCTGTATGGACGGCCCAAGGATCTCAACCAGTTTAGAACTCCTGGTCCAGGTAATATTCAGCATTTATAGCTAAAAGGTTAGAAAATGTAATTTTTTAACTGAGATGTGTCTCAATATGTTCAACATGTGATAAGAATGAGGATGAGACTTTTGTAATCTTAAGATTGGTGTGGTTGCATATAAATGATATGTCAATTGCAGATATTGCAAGCAAATTAATGTAGAAGGGTTAGAGAGCATCAAACCATTGTCTCCTTGTACTGTAGCTCCAAAATATCACAGCCATTTCACTACAGTCACTCCTGTGACATATACAGTATTTATGTTACCTAATTCATTGTCGGTGTTCCTACTATATATACTGTATATACTGTATATATATATATATATATATATATACATAAATAAATAGATACTGTATATACAGTCGATAGATTGAACGTTTTAACAGGCCTTTTTAAGAGTAACAGGCATATGGTGTGTCATATGTCTCCAAACAGTTTTAAGTCATATCTGTCAATAGAAAATAGATGAAGTAACCAAGCAGATAACCAAAAGGAAGGCATTAAAAGTAAGTGATAAATAATTTAGAATATGCTTGAGACACTGAGTAATATAAAAATACTAAAACATATTGTTTAAAATATTTTGCAATGTTTTAAAATATATCTAATGCTTAAAGTTTCACAACTTTTCAGTGCAATCTGGCCAACCTAAAAACTCACTATGCTTTAACTCTTCACTCTCCATTACCGTCAAAGATCTCATCAGAATGTTGTGCTGATGAAAATGAGCAATGTGTGTATAACGTTACTGTTAAGGCTATTGTGAACACTCACTTAAAAGCATGCCTGGCTTATACTGTATATATTACACTTTGGTGCCAACATTTTTATATCTACATTGGTGCTGTAAGTGAAAATTTACAGTTTAAGAGAATATTGAATTTAATAGAGAATCAATATACTCTTTAGTCTATATTTTTCTGTGTTGTGGTTACATTTCTATTAGTTATTCTGTCCTAATCTTTGGTCACATACAACATCATCAGCTTCTTCCTTTGTCATTGCATTTCTAATTATGATAATGGACCGTAATGAGAAAGCCTGGCAGAAGACTTGCTTAAATGTCCTCTTCAGCTCCAGTATGTTGAGTTATGTAGATACCCATCATGATCTTCCGTGCTGTTTCCATAGCACCTAGATTTAGAGAAGCCAACACTGGTTTCCTTGGAGGTTACATAATTTCATTAAAGGCCTCAAGCAAAGCTTCCCTTTCTACAAAACAGGGAGTGGAACACCTCTTTGAAACTTTTAAAATATAACTCAAGGGTATCTTCATTTTGATAGTAATGTTTCCTGTGTCTTGTGAAAGAGTATCTATCTGTGCAAGTAAATGTTACTGCTACATTTTTCTTACAGTTGCTAAATCAGTTTTTGATTTTTCTTTATTAAACAATAGAAGTCAACATTACATTTCTTTTCTAATACTTAATGTGTCTTTTTACAGGGGAATATTCTCCAGAAAAAGCTGGAAGGTCTTCTTTTTATTCAGCTCCAGCCTATTCTCTTTCTGCTCGATCTAAAGGATTTCGAAATGACCAGACACCAGGTATGTGGCATTCACTACTTCATTTCTATTATTAAAATATGCATTATATATTTTTAAAATATATATTATTGTTATGGGCGGCACGGTGGCGCAGTGGGTAGCGCTGCTGCCTCGCAGTTGGGAGACCTGGGGACCTGGGTTCGCTTCCCGGGTCCTCCCTGTGTGGAGTTTGCATGTTCTCCCCGTGTCTGCGTGGGTTTCCTCCGGGCGCTCCGGTTTCCTCCCACAGTCCAAAGACATGCAGGTTAGGTGGATTGGCGATTCTAAATTGGCCCTAGTGTGTGCTTGGTGTGTGGGTGTGTTTGTGTGTGTCCTGCGGTGGGTTGGCACCCTGCCCAGGATTGGTTCCCTGCCTTGTGCCCTGTGTTGGCTGGGATTGGCTCCAGCAGACCCCCGTGACCCTGTGTTCGGATTCAGCGGGTTGGAAAATGGATGGATGGATGGATATTATTGTTATTTATTTTGCTGTTATAACAGATGAATGTACAATGCTATTTAAAGTAGTGCTGATGTACTACTACCTCACAGATCCAGTGTCCTAGGTTCAAATCCTTCACCCAGTAGTTTTTCATGTTTCTGTGCTGGTTTCCCTCCAGTGACTCTGGGGTTCTTCCCACATTCTCAAAGAAATGCTGGTCCATGCTGTTTGCATGGACACTGTAATGGACTGGCACCCTAGGGCAAGCTTGTGCCTTGCACTCAATGCTGCTGGGAAAGGCTCCCTCCTACTGGAATTCTGAATGGGAAATTTCCACTTTATATACAAAGCAACTGACAACATTAAGATTAAAAATGGCATCAACCTATGTGCGGGAAATATCCATCCTATTTTATAGTTTCAATCAATCTGTTCATGCCAAAAATTTGATAATCAACTAATATTCAAGTATTAAGTGATGTAGTGGATAGTGCTGCTGCCTTTACGAGTCCTGGTTCTAATTTTGAGGTTAGTCATTTTGAGTATGAAGTTTGCTCATGCTCCCAATTTTTTTGTGTGTTTTTCCTCTGTGTACTTCTGTTTTTTCTTTGTATTTCAAAAGATGAAAGTATTTGTGCAAGGGAATGAGTGGGCCTTGCAATGGATTAGCATCCTATCCATGGTTTGCTCCTGCCTTGCTCCTGATCCTGCTCGGATAAACTTTGGACTCCAGTGACTGTGAATTGGAGTTAATGGTTTTGGGAAGTTTTTTTTTTTAAAGTATGTACTAGGGGGCTTTGCCCCCTGCTCAGTTCACTTGCCAATCCCCCCGCCTGCGCTACGCGCCAGCCACTTCACATGTCTGTCGCTCATATATGTGGATTTCACTTTCACCAAACAGCAAAACTTTTAATTCTCATGGATAAGCCTTTTCATTGGGAAGAAACACTACTTTTCCCTGATGGCAACACAAATTAGATGATCTACAAGTCTCTGACTTATAGTTTAAAGCCAAAAAATATCTACATACTTCACTCATATCACGTATGTCCATATATTCAGTCTCTTTTCGCTTTTACCTTTTCATCAATATTGCATTGAATTTTGATTCCGTGTTTGGAATCACATTGTGACAACGCAACGTATAACTGCCTGTGAGTGAATATCGTTTCTTTCTCTCTACAAGAAATGTGTCTAACAATAGCATTCACACAAATGAGAAATGATTGAACCGTGTGAGCGGTTGTAAATGTTTTAAATGTGGGTAGGACTTTTTCAAATCTCTTTGCATAAGCTCTTTACTTGCAGGGCTTGAAATGTTTTCTCGCGGAATTTCACTTTCACCAAATAACAAATCTTTTAATCCTCGCGGATACACCTCTTCATTGGGAAGAAACACTACTTTTTTTTTCCCTGATGGCAACACAAATTAGATGATCTTCAAGTCT
Source organism: Erpetoichthys calabaricus (assembly GCF_900747795.2). Classification (NCBI taxonomy): domain Eukaryota; kingdom Metazoa; phylum Chordata; class Cladistia; order Polypteriformes; family Polypteridae; genus Erpetoichthys; species Erpetoichthys calabaricus. The sequence goes on along the minus strand of NC_041394.2, from coordinate 276,796,590 downwards.
CTGACTTAAAGTTTAAATCCAAACAATATATTTAATCTCTTTTCACTGTTTCGTTATTTCACCGAGTAATAATTTCCGTTTGTTTGTGCTAATGCGATCTTTACTATCCTTTTTTTGAGTCTTTTGAATTTTCGTACTTCCATTATCTCTAACCTGGTCTGCATGTGTACCACGCCAACGTATTTGAATTCTTTTCGATGTTCTACTTTATCATTTATTCTTTGTCGTTTAACCTGGCGTGGTTAAATCTCTTGGCACAAAGACTCGTCTCCCAGGATGTGAAAGTGTCTCTCTGAGAAAATCATGTCTCGTCTCCTTCCAAGATTTTTTTTTAATAGAGAGTGTATGTATGTACTCAACTGTAGTACTTATTTTGTGGTATTATGAATATGAAAATAAAATATTAGCATTAGATATAGAGCTAGAAATAAAGACTCATGAGCTATGTGCATATTCATTTTTTGCATCTGGCTTGATATATTCAAGAATGGCAACAATAACTTTTATATTCTACCTTTATTATGTAGTACTGTTTAAACAGATGGGATTTATCCATTAGCATGTTAATGATATCTTTTTATTGTCACTAGGGGGCTTTGCCCCCTATTTGCTTTGCTCGCCAACCCCCCGTGTTTGGTTTTCCGGATACACACTTTTAAGATTTTTTTTCTTTGAATTGTTGCTATTTCATTAGTTTCACTTTTATTTCAGAACTTATGTAAAAACAATATTTGTAATCTCTCGAGTCCCAATATGCTGAATCTTTTAAATGAGGTCAGTGAGACATGTGTTTAATGACTTTGTACCATAATTCAGGATAGTTTTCTCTGTTTGAAATTTCAGCACAGACAAAGCGATCTACATCATCAGCAGTTAATCATTATTTTTGCAAAGTAACCAATAAATGCATGTGAGGTAAAACACGTTTTTGAAATTCTCTGACTTAAACTTCAAAGCCTTACAATATTTATATACTTCTGACATATCACCTGTGTCCATATATTCGATCTCTATTCGCCTTTTAGTTATTTCTCCAAGTAATAATTTCTCTTTTTTTGCACTAATGTGATGTTTACTTTCTTTGTTCTAGCACTGTCATTTTTTTCTGCTTTCATATTCTGCATCTTGCTCTACATGTGTTTTGTACCTATGTTTTTTTTTTGAGGCTTTTGAATTCCAGTTTTCATTATCTCTAACCTGCTCTGCATGTGTTTGGCCCCCTTGTTTTTTAACCTCTTTATGATGTTTTACTTTGTTTTCTACTCTGTCTTTTATTTCTGACCTCGCTTTGTCCTGCTTTTTTTTCTAATGGCACCTGGTCCGTGGTGATTATTTTCTCTTTTTCAAGTAATAATTTTGTTTGCGCTACTGCGATCTTTGCTTTCTTTTTTTTTATACTTTCTAATTTTCCTACCTTCATATTCTTTAACTTTCTCCACATTTGTATCGCGCATACGTTTTTTTTTTTGAGCCTTTCGAATTCCACTGCTTTCATAATCTGCTGTGCATGTGTATAGCGCCAATGTTTGTGAACGTGTTTATGAAGTTCTACTTTGTCTTTTACTCTCTGTCTTTTAATTCTGAGCCGATTGGATGTGCTTTGTTTCAATTCCACTTGTTACGGGCTGATAGATAATTACTTTCCTTATTTTCTGAATTTGCTCCTAGATAATTTTTTCTTTTTTGCTCTTTTTTCTCTCCGCTTTTGAGTCTCTTTTGTCTGCGCTGCTTTCTTCTTCGCTTAGTCGTCGACGTTTCATTTGTAACATATTGTCCTTATACGCTTTATATGCGCTGAGACCCTGGATCTGTCTGTGCTCAAATCCTTCACACGACTGAATGTTTTGCTGCCCCGTTGTCTTATTTGATATTGATTGTAAGTAGGGCGTGTCTTGCAAGAATCTCATGTTCTACGTCATCACGAGATGGTCCTGGGTCAATCTCTTGGCACAATGTCTCATGTTTAAGGTCCACGCGGGTCTTTTAACTGTCTTCCGTGATCTTAACGTGAAGATCACGTCTTGACGCACTACTGTTTCTCTCCAGGATTTTTTTTTATAATAGAGAGATATTTATGTTGTAGACATTGAATGTTATATGTAATTCATTTCTATAGCACAACAGGTTTTGGATGCAGACTTAAGAGTTATTTTCTCCTATATTTAATTTTATTCATAGTGCATGTTAGACTGCAACTGTGCAAAATAATACATAGTATTCTTTTATGTGATTGTACTTCAAAATAAACTTTAAAATTGTCAAAGAAATGCTGTCATTTGTTTTCTTCAATTTATGTTAATGTATGTTATTTTCAATGGCATACAGAAATGAATGTTAACTACTTTAATTGATTAACAAAATATTTCTAGTCTATCTAAAAGTTTTGAATAGAAAAATAAAGATAAGGAAGTATTATTTTTGGAAAAAATAAGTTAGATTTTCTTTCTTATTCTCTTAGGGCCAGCAGCATACACTCTTCCTCCCATGCTAGGACCCAAAGCTGTGACTAAAAGTTCAGCTCCTTTTTATTCCCTGCGTGGAAAGAGCACTATTGGAAGCTTCCATGAAGACTTACAAAAAGTAAGACTTTTATGTCATTATACATACATACATACAGTTTAATGGCATGAAACAATGAACATTTGGAAACTCTGATAATTTGTAATTCGGGTTCATTCATCCATTTCTTACTTTTTCCATTGCAGAGCTGCAGAAATACAGGTTAATATAAGATGATCAAATGTAAATAACTGAAATAATCCATAATCTAATTTACAATTAGTTTGAATTGTAATGTTAAAAAATATATTATTTTGTTCAGATTTAATTTAAACTTGGCAGCTCTTGCTCAAATAGATTTTCAACAGCTGAACTATAACCGACCATGCAAACAGTGTATGAAATTGTGAACTTATTTTCTTTGTAAATGGTTTCAATAAAATGCTTATATGTAAATCCAACTCAATAAAATTAATTTAAATTAATTAAAATATATACATTTTAAGTACATTTGCTGTTTATACTTTTTGAATACATTGTGGTGCTGTGGTTAGTATTGCTAGCTCACAGCTCCAGGAACCTCTTTGTATGGAGACTGTATTTTTTGTTTGTGTCTATGTAGGGCTCTCTCCTTTAGAATGGGGTATAACCAAATATGAGTACGTACTCTGACATAAATGATATCCCAAGGTTCAAGGTTGGATCCTGTCTAATTGTTCATAGTACAAAGATGGTATGTGACTGCCCACTCCCCAGTAATGAACTAAATAAAAAACATTTTTAGTTGAATACAAATATATTTGTAATTCTGCACATGTTGGGTTAGTGTTCTTAGTGGTTTAGTCCATATATAATCAACTAATATGTGTCGTTTTTATTTTTTTATTATTCAGACTCCAGGTCCAGGCACGTACAAAGTGACTGACCCCAATATATATAAAAGCAAACTTCCTCAGTTCAGTATGACAGGACGAAACAACATGCCAGGTGATGCAACACAGAAACCTGGACCAGGAGCCCATAGTCCAGAGAAGGTACGTAAACTTAAACTGGGCATTTATAAAGTAGGAGTGGCAGGGACATCATGATAGGATATTATTATGATGCATTGGTCATGATATGATAACATTGTGATTTTTAAAATGTTTTTCAACATATTAAGTGCTGTGATTTAATTCTGACAAATATTACAATTTTATTCCCTTTTTAATAAGGTATTGTTAAATAAGAAACAGAAACCAAGAAAAAGGTTTGGGGTAGCTACCTCGTATACTTGAAAATCAGGTTGAATTAATGCAGTGGTCTGAGTCCAAAACAGAACTGAGGTAACATTTGAACATGAGGTGGTTATATAGTTGGTGACAGGAAGAGGAGAGCTCAGAAGGACCAGAAGAGGAAGTGACATTCTCATAATAAGTCTGCTGTGCCTCACCTTTCAGGAATGGTGCCAATATTTAATTCTACATGCTGCCAGTGGTTTTGGGTAGCTTTTCTTTCAAAAATCAAAAAGTAAGATTCAATGTCATCTTTACTTTGAAGTGGTAATATTACCTGAGATGGAGCCCATGACTGATCTTGCACTTGAGTCTTGGCATGTGCTTCGGATTCCGTCAACTGTGTACAAGTCTCTCCCAGTTGTACCTTGAGTCTTTGCAGCTCTGTGTTAGTTAGAATGGTGTTTAGGTCTTGTTCTTCAGTCATCTTTCGAACAATAATCCTGCCACCTATGCCACTGTAAAATAAGAAGCAGAAACACAACAAAAAGGTTTGGGATAGCCACCCTGTATACTTGAAAATCAAGTTGAATTAATGCAGCAGTCTTTACAGACATGTCCAAAACTGAACTGAGGTTACATTTGAAAATGAGGCAGTTATATAGTTGGGTGGCAGGAAGAGGAGGCCTCTAAAGGACAGGAAGAGGAAGTGACATCCTTGGAAGGCAGGCTGATGAGACTGGAAACAGGAGTGATGTTTCTAAGAAGTGGGGTATTTTGTAGGTCTGCAAAGGTACAAAAGGAGAAAGATTTACAGTACAGCACCAACCCCTGGCCTAGTGGAGAAACACCATTAATCGAGCCCTTAAACTGTCTCCTATGCGCACATGTGTGACTGTATCTAAGGCTAATGGTGAAATGATATTAGCAATTATGTGTTAATCTATTACAACTAATAAAAAAAAACCTTAAATAGTGAATCACAGGTAGCAGAGAAATTTTCTGATTTGTGAACAAATGTTGCTTTGAAACAAGGCTATTTGTTTATATTGTGTAGGATACCTGTATTGTATCCCTCTTTGAAATGAACACACACAATTTTACAAGAGAACAAACTTTGTGGATGAAATCTAAATATGCACATTACTATAAAGTTTTTATTAAAACGCCATTACCATGATGTTTTCACAATTAACCATTACCTTTCAAAAACAAGGAAAATGTGTTGAGCACAGTTCAATTCTCCAATATTCATAAAAGCTCTATATTAAATGGTGTTAATGAGAGGAAATATCCTGTGATTTATAAGTATAAATCATTTTCAGTCACTTCTGTCAGTGGGAGAGGTGTAAGATACTTCTTGTCATGGTTTTCCATAGTACTTAATTTTCATTTAATGATGCTAGTTCCAGGTAATATTGTGAACCAAATGGACACAAAATGTGCATTTCTTCTTGTCATGTGATCATGACGCACTTCTGGGTTATAGGGCACGTAAGAGTCCTTGAGCCTCCCTGCAGCGTCCTCTGGTGGGCCCCATGGTGTCCAGCAGGGTTGGGAATAAAAACTCCATTGTCTATAATTCCCTGCTGGTCTTCGGGGCACTTCCATGCTACAGGGAGGGCTCCATCTAGTGGCCTGGGGTTATTGGCTGGGCTAAATGGCCGGCCATCCCTCACAATATATATATATCTATAATAATAAAAGGCAAAGCCCTCACTGACTGACTGACTGACTGACTCACTCACTCACTGACTGACTCATCACTAATTCTCCAACTTCCCGTGTAGGTGGAAGGCTGAAATTTGGCAGGCTCATTCCTTACAGCTTACTTACAAAAGTTAGGCAGGTTTCATTTCGAAATTCAAAGCGTAATGGTCATAACTGGAACATATTTTTTGTCCATACACTGTAATGGAGGAGGCGGAGTCACGTATCGCGTCATCACGCCTCCTACGTAATCACGTGAACTAAAAACAAGGAAGACATTTACAGCACGAGTCACACGCGGGAACGAAGGTAAATGACGTTAATTTTTGACTGTCTTTTAATACTGTGTAAGCATACATATTAACACATGTGCAATTAAACGTGTGCATTTACGGGGTGATTTCTCAGGCTTAAAAGCTCACCTTTTATCAAACGCGGGAACAAAGGTAACTGACGTTGTTCACTGTCTTTTAATACTGTGTAACCATACATATTAACACATGTGCAATTAAACGTGTGCATTTACGGGGTGATTTCTCAGGCTTAAAAGCTCACCTTTTATCAAACGCGGGAACAAAGGTAACTGACGTTGTTCACTGTCTTTTAATACTGTGTAACCATACATATTAACACATGTGCAATTAAACGTGTGCATTTACGGGGTGATTTCTCAGGCTTAAAAGCTCGCCTTTTACTAAAAAGGTAAATGCAAAACTATTTTCAATCAGTTTATTGAAACGCTCCCGTTAAGGATTGCAATAACATATTCGCGAGATAAAAGAACGAAGTAGGGGGAAATGGAGGAAGAGCCGCAAACAGCGAACAGCAAAAAATTAATTAAACAATTGAGAACGGAGCGACTTAAGCATACAAGCATGTTCATAAGGGAAACAAAGCACGGTGTAAAACGTAAGTTTAAATTAAGTTTATAGAAACGCTCCCGCTGCGGATTGCAATAACATATTCGCGAGATAAAACTTTAATGAGAAGACACGAGGTATAAACGAACCACATGCCGTGGCGCAACGTTAGGGGCAACAGTTTCAACCATTCTATGATCTGCTTCTCGCAACTGAAAGACGGCACATGGCGGATGTTAGCCGACTTGCTGACCGCAACGTTAGGGGCTTCAACTATGGCGCTGACGCCACATCTCAGTGTCAACACTTTGCAGACTCTACTTAAAAGACACGCAAGCATGTTCATAAGGGAAACAAAGCACGGTGTAAAACGTAAGTTTAAATTAAGTTTATAGAAACGCTCCCGCTGCGGATTGCAATAACATATTCGCGAGATAAAACTTTAATGAGAACACACGAGGTATAAACGAACCACACGCCGTGGCGCAACGTTAGGGGCAACAGTTTCAACCATTCTATGATCTGCTTCTCGCAACTGAAAGACGGCACATGGCGGATGTTAGCCGACTTGCTGACCGCAACGTTAGGGGCTTCAACTATGGCGCTGACGCCACATCTCAGTGTCAACACTTTGCAGACTCTACTTAAAAGACACGCAAGCATGTTCATAAGGGAAACAAAGCACGGTGTAAAACGTAAGTTTAAATTAAGTTTATAGAAACGCTCCCGCTGCGGATTGCAATAACATATTCGCGAGATAAAACTTTAATGAGAACACACGAGGTATAAACGAACCACACGCCGTGGCGCAACGTTAGGGGCAACAGTTTCAACCATTCTATGATCTGCTTCTCGCAACTGAAAGACGGCACATGGCGGATGTTAGCCGACTTGCTGACCGCAACGTTAGGGGCTTCAACTATGGCGCTGACGCCACATCTCAGTGCCAACACTTTGCAGACTCTACTTAAAAGACACGCCCTCCTCACTGGACAGTTAAAAAGACCAATCAAAGTAACGATGACATCAAGTATTACCCAATCAAAAGTAGGAAAGGAGGCATCTTCATAAAATGCGTGTGGGATGATTTGCATGAGACGCTGCTTTAAAAAAAAAATTATACAAAAAATATGGGATAAATCCCGTCCAGTATTGATTCAAAACGGGACGCGCAATTTCATTCTCAAACGCGGCACCATTCCGTATTTTAAAGGACGGGTGGCAACCCTACAGTGCCAGGTAACCACCCATACAATCAGATTGTGATTCAGACTAGGAATGCAATGAATGTAATTACCCCGATCTACATACAAGGCGAAAGTCTTGCAACATTCAAAGATGATGGTTTGGGATAAGTACACCATACAACATAAAAGAGCTTATGAAGCCTTGAACCGAAAAAAGCAAGATCTCAGAGATCGTAAAAAAAAAAAATAGGAGGTAATGTCGTTTTACTCGCTGTAGATTTTAGTCAAACATTACCAGTTATTCCATGAGGGAGACCAGCAGATCAACTCAACGCGTGTTTAAAATCCATGCTTCTCCCACGCTCGGTTATATGTCGCGTGTTCTCGAGTAGGTGCACCAAAAAATGTATACATTTAAGCATGTAATGGGCAAACAAAAAATGAGGTATACCCGAAGGCACTGCAGTAGTACTTAATGTAACTTTACTTCTTAAATGTTAATGTTTTACTGTTTAATAATTTATACGCTTCTTATATGTTGTTCAAATTCTTTTATCAAAATACCACTGACAGCGCAATGCACGATAACATGGAGTGAATACACCATACGCATCCGCCCACGGCTGCCCTGCTGTGCGCAGATAGGAGTTGATTCTACAATAAAATAGATAGATAGATAGATAGATAGATAGATAGATAGATAGATAGATAGATAGATAGATAGATAGATAGATACTTTATTAATCCCGATGGGAAATTCACAGATAAAAAGATAAAAAGAGTAAAACAATCATCACCCATAAAGCAGATAGTAGACGTGACGTACTATATGTGTACCACATTTCAAGTGTATAGGTGAAACGGTTTGCGAGCTACAGGTCATTTAAAATCCTGGACAGACACACAAATTGCCACGGTAGCAAATTACAGAAGAAGATTTTACTGTTTAATAATTTATATTTATATGAAATGTGCTTCTTATATATTACTTCATATTCTCATATGATAATGATGTTAATGTTTATATTGATTTCTGTGTTATTAAAATTGCATGTATGTGTGTATATGTATATATATATATATATATACTAGCAAAATACCCGCGCTTCGCAGCGGAGAAGTAGTGTGTTAAAGAGGTTATGAAAAAAAAAGGAAACATTTTAAAAATAACGTAACATGATTGTCAATGAAAGCCCGTTTCAGTCAGTAAGTCTTATGTGTGTGTTTATGTATGTGTGTATATATATGTAGATGTGTATATGTAGATATGTATATATATGTATATGTATATAAATGTTTATGTGTGTGTGTATATTATATATATAATATATATATATATATATATATATATATATATATATATATATATATATATATATAAAAGACAGCAACAGTTATAACAATGACAACACAATTACATTGACAATCATGTTACGTTATTTTTAAAATGTTTCCTTTTTTTTTCATAACCTCTTTAACACACTACTTCTCGGTATTTTGCTAGTATATATATATATATATACACTGTATATAAAACTGTTTATATATGACTATATTATAGTACATAATCATAAAATTTGTATGCATGAAATTAGCATTTGGTTAAATAGTTACAGATTACATAAAATTGTAATTAAAGTCATACTGACAAAATGCATAGGTTACAGCTGTGTGAAAAAATATAAAAACTACAATTAGCAATAGTCTTAAAAGAATACCTCAAAAATGTCTAAAGGTATGTGCAGTATTATTGTCAAGATTAACTGATCTAGACCAGGTAGACTGACCCAGTTCTCAAGCATCTTACAGTATCTGATGTTAAAATGCATAAGTGTAGTATATAACTTGATGGTTCGGTGCTGTATCAGTAACTTCTAATACCTGGGGTTCTTAATCACTTTGAGATATGGTCAGAAGTAGTAGCTAGTTTAAAGCAGCATAAACACCAAGTCCTATAGCATGATACTGATAAGAAAAAGATAGTGGAAGAGGTCTATTGATAGATAGTAATTAGTTCTGGTGATTTTCTGTTCTGTATTATATATAATTTACCAAAATGGTTTGTGCAAGGAAAGATACAGTTTGACACTATAAAAAATATGTTTTAGAGCAGATTTTTAAATCAATACTTGTATACTGCGTGGCAGGCAGTGTGTTGTAGTGGCTAAGGCTTTGGACTTCAAACCCGGAGTTTGCGGTTTCAAATTCTGCTACTGACACTGTGTGACCATGAGCAAGTCATGTCATCTGCCTGTGCTCCAATTGAAAAAAACAAAAGAAATGTGACCAATTGTATCTCAAATGTTTTAAGTTACCTGATAATAAGCAATACTGTTTTTTATCATTAAATATTAATAAAATAAATTGTGTTTTGTAGTTTCATCTTGTCAAAATATCCAAAAATGTAATAATATATCATGGTTAAATGTTTATCTGTTAATTTTAAGTAATATTCAGAGTAGATCAAATACACATCTTTCTTATAAATGGTAAAACTCTAAAGCTTTTCTGTTCAGTAAAACTTCAATTTAGATGTTGTCAGTCTCAGCTATACTTAAGTTTGTATGTACTAAAGCATGATGGTTTTAAGTTGTGAAGTTACTAGCAAAGATACAGTAGGACCAGATCAAATATAACATATCGATGATCCGAAATAGTTTTATTTAAGTGTACATAAGAAAAGATTTATATCAACATCATAGGCACAAGTTAGATCTAAAGTATGACTGTGAGAGTAATTTGGATCCTTTATAGTGTGACAAAGCTTTCTGTAGACTACAGTACTGCTATATAAACTTGCTAAATGAGTAAACATAGTTAAGTTCTCACATTTTTGTTTGCTTTGATGCAAATCATTATGAAATTTGTCTTAGATTGCTGAAAAAAAATCACTATCAATGTGAAACAATAAGTCGTATACTAAAAGCAGGCTTCTTACTTATATTGTTGCTTTCACACAGAAAACCTAACATTTCATAACAGACATGCTGAATGTTCTAGGGTCTGAACTGGTTACCTGGCTGTTGAGTGTCTAACTTTAGATTTTTTTAATTTGTGTTTGCCTGCCCATTCACTGTGGGGTTGAATTGATACTGGTAAATGTGGTTATGCACTTATTTCAGCTACATCTTCTTTCATTGTAATGGCTCAGGTTTCCAAGAATTAACTCCAGAAAGAATCCTAGCCAATTGTAGGGCATAGATACATAAACACAACCCTAAACTCATACCCTGCAAGTTTCTTGTTTTTTCTTATTAGCATTGTTTCTGTTGTTCACTGGGGATTATGGAATGTTAAATAATTATCAATGTTGAAGATGCATCAATACAAAATGTGGATTCTAATGACCAGACAGTCATCATTTCTGATTCCATATCAACACATTTTGGATGTAAAAGTGTTAAGAAAAACATGTTCAAAGAAAAACTGTGAAACAATCAGCCTTGGTGTAGGTTGCACAAACACTTATCCATATGTCAAGTGAACATTTTGTTTATTTATTTGTCCAAGATTATTCCAAGAACTGTTGTTCAAAGTATACATTACTGTTAAACCATACTGTGAACTTTTCTGACGAAAAAAGGGATAGCATGAAAAAATGGAAAAAGAGAAGATTTGGATCTGGGTTTAATTACTGGAAAGTAAAATATGTATTAATAGCAAAGGAAAACAGACATTTTTTTAATGTGTTATCAGCTATACCACTGGTAACTAGATACTCTGCAATTATTTCAATTAAATTGGTTATATACATAACAAATTAGCTATTTTCATATGACATATCCAAAAATCTTGCATGGGTCATGAAACATGTTTTTATATTAGCAGTTGACCTATTCATAAATATATATTTGGGGACTTTAATTTAAAACTCTCTACATCATTTAATAGAATGTGATGTGTTTGATTTGTCCCAATAACATTTTTAATTGCAATTTTCAGGTGACATTTGCTAAAGCCAAACCTCCCAGCTTTTCATTTGGAATCCGACATTCTGAATATGTGGCTCCTCTCATTGTGGATGTGCAGGATTAAAAAGTATCTGCAGCAACTGGCCTCGTGTCTTGGAAAGGTGTAATTTATATTGCATAAAAATCTGAAAAGGAAGGATAAGTCACCATTTAAAAATGTTTTATATGTGCATCATTCCATTTTATACTGTTGATGTAATTGTTATGCCTAGTTTTGATAATGGGATAAATATCCATATTTTCACTTTTCTAAACTTATTACAATTTAAGTGATAAAATTGTTGAATCAAAGATTTTGCATATACAATTACTTTTGTTATGAAAATTGAATTTATTTTGAATATTGAGCTAATAAACATTAACATGTTATACTTTCATTCTGTAATCTATTAAACATATAGGAATAACTCTAAGTTTTGACAGATTCACTTTCACATGAAGGCATCAGTTTGAAATGGATATGTTGGCTAAAATAATTGCACAAAGGGAATCTTCTTAATTAAAGTTCAATAATTATTTTGTTGTTTTCATGTTAATAACAAATGTAACAATGTCTTAGGGTATGCAAGTATATTTGCATAACAGAGGAAAACGTGCTACTTGCAGATGAAAGAAGTTCAAAGTGTGATCATGCATGCATGTTCATCTAGTGGGTTTCACATTTGAAGCAGCCACCATTTCATACATTTTTACTTAATTATGTAATTCGTGGAAATGTATAATTGCACGTTTCTATTTAAAGCATACTGACACTCTCAGAGACACACATCTTGACATAACTAAAAATCCATGTTTATTCTTAAAATTGTGCACTGGAACACATAATTTTGTGAATTTTCAGGGTTCATAACAGTATTTCATATTTTTGTAAACTTTAATTACATTTGAGAATGATATTTTATTGCATGCGTATCTTAAATTCTGCAACTGAAATCACCATAATGTCTACTACCAAAAGAAAGGTTGGAACTGAGTGAGGATGTGTTAAGTGCCAAATGTGAATGCAAGCGTTTTCCTGCCCATTGTTGGTAGGTGTGCTTTCGTTTATGACCCTCCTTCACCGGCCTGTACAGACAAGCAAAATCAATATTTTCAACAATGTGAGTAAACAACTTTAAATAAGATTAGCTATATTAATCATTGCTTACTTACTTTGGAAAAAATAAATATGCATTAATACTGTAACTATTATTTAATCATTACAGTACATTTTATGTCTATCTTTTAACAGATGAATTTAATTTTTAAGTTGTTTTTATTTTTTTCACCTGAGCTTTAAGTGCCTTTATACTGAACTGTATGTTCTATATCACAATATGTAGCCCAACCTTCAAATAAATATGTTCCTTCGAGTATCCTGTATGTTGTCAATTAATCTCCTTCTTGTTGTGTATAATAAATAACCATCATCCATATTTGAAACATGCTTCCATCATGGTCAGGAAATGGTAAGAAATGTATGTATCTGAACTTGAATTGAAATTGAGCTGAATATGGTAAAATGCTATGAAAATAGCAATCAAAATGATGATGATGTTCCAACTTTATTATTGGAAACATTAACTAAGGTTGAAAGCAGTATCTTGAATACGAAAATTAAGTTTAAGTGAACCATTTAATGTATTATTTCATTCTGTCATTCATTTCCCACTCATTTGTTGTGCTTTCTGAATTGTGCCTTTAATTATTTTGATTTTCCTAAACTACAGTATATATTATTAACAATCATACATCAATATATCTGCCATTGTACTTAGGACATCTTCTGTTCAAATTCCACTTTAGGACATCTTCTGTTCAAATTCCACCTCAGTCCCTTTCTGTATCGAGTTTGAATGCGCTACCTGCATCTGCACAGGTTTACCACTCACATAATAAACACATAAGTGTTGAGGCCACTGTAGAGCTACCGATTAGCTTATGATGGCACAGCACCACCTTCGTCACCCAAATGCTGCAGGGATAGGCAGGAATAAATGCACTATATTGTGACTATTATGCATAAACTGTATACAATATGTACATCCAGATGTTAGAAAAGTTAACATTATCTCAATGATAACCACCTTAACAGTGTAATAATATGTGGAGGGGAAAAAACAATCCTTGCCAAAATTTATTTGTAGAATCACAGCAAAATGAGGAAAATCAGAAAGGAAAATAAACTTAATTTGTGTTATACAGTATGAGTGAGATGTCATCAGAGTGAGATGACAAAAATCTCATGCTTAGAAGATCTAGAAAAGTACAGTATAATTATGTATGCAGACCGTAATACTTGCCATTCAGGAAAATGAATAAGATAGTTGCATTATTTCCAGCTAAAGTGTGCAGACAATCATATTACCAGGGCGTTAAGAAAGAGCAGCTGCGCTAGTGGTGCAGTAACATCACCACCAAGGATAGTGACAAAGTTTTCGTGGCTATACAGTGCATACTATCTATTAGGTCATTTGAGTAAGGCATATACCATATCATCAAACCCATTTGTACACTGAGCTATAACAGGCACTGTACAGAACTGTGGCTTTAGCATAAACTAATACAGAAATCAGTGGCGTAGCTCAAGTTCATGCCGCTCAGGGCAGGGCGGTGCTTTAATTTGCCGCCCTCCAACATATCTGAATATGTTAACCTATTTAAATAGAAAATGAAAATGATGTATAGAGAAAAATTAACATAAATTTTGCATAGATTTATTCATATATAGAGAAACAGTACTAATTTTTCACATATAATTATTTATAAGCATCAACTAGACAAGAATATAGTATAGATGCACTGATAATTATTAGTTTAATTTTTAGTATTTATTATTATTTATTTTATTAGTTTAATAAAGTTTCTATCTATTGTAATAAGGAGCACTATTTAGCGCCCGACCCGGCACAGAACGACACAGAGGCATGTATAAACTCAATGGACTTTATTTTCTTCTTCACCCATGGGCGCACGTCTTCCCCGTAACCCACAGGTAATACACAATCCCAAAACACAAGTCCAACACACTCTTTCTCTCCCACCACTCCTCTACAAGCTTAGTCCTCCTTCCTCCCAACTCTGGCTCCCTGAGTGGTGGTGGCTGGCCCTTTTTATATCCCACCCAGAAGCGTTCCAGGTGCTTGGGCACCTGGTCCTAATTGCCCTTCCGGGTGGGGCTGAAGATATGACCAGCCAGGCTGCTGATTCCATGCTGCTCAACCTGGTGGCCATCCGAGCCCCCAACCAGGCTGTGGAGGACTCCATCTCCCATGGAGCCATGCGCCGGGTTGGGGAATCATTGGCTGCCAGGGAGGCTGCCACCAAGCGTCCCGGGGGAGGTATTGAAGTGTCCATGGCTGCTCCCCCGGAACAGATGCAGCAGGGGCGTCCCTGCCGGGCATGGGACCCGGCTGTCCTTTACACTATCTATCTATCTATCTATCTATCTATCTATCTATCTATCTATCTATCTATCTATCTATCTATCTATCTATCTATCTATCTATCTATCTATCTATCTAATATAATTACGCAGCGAAAACCAGAACCAGTGTAGTGTACAAGTGATAAGTGGGGATGTTTTCTACGCAGAGCAACAACACATTCGGATTGATAACGAAACGAAATTATAAATTGTAAATTAGTTGTTTATCTTCCTAGAAATGATTATCGGTGTAATGTTTAAGTTTATTTTTGTTATTGCCTCCTAAATTTCAACTGCTGTGTCTGATGCCATCACAGAAGGACAGTCTGAAAATTATTTCTGAAGCATTTGTGGATAAAAATCAGAGAATTTTACTTTATTCATTCATGAGTGGTATTTTTCGGAATCCTGCTGCTTACACACGAATTGTACTGAGCCTTTTGGCCAATAATGGTGCCCCCAAAATGTGCCGCCCGCCCTTAGCTACGCCACTGATACAGATGTGTGCTGAGGATGTGTTGTGTACAGAAATAAGAAATTAACCTTTTCCCTTTTCAGGTGTGGTGATGTCACCATTTACCTTTGCAGACTATACGATTCTTGCTTTTTCTTTCTCCAACTGGGATAATTAGTGAGGGATTTTCACTTTAGAAGTGGGGTGACATCTTTTCTTAATGTAAAAATGCACACTGTGTTGTAACATCATATGCAGCAGCAGCGCATGGTGTTATGAATGCAATAGTGACAAGTGAACTCTCTGAACATTTACTGCATGTTTGCAGAGTTATAGTCCCATTTAAAAGCTAAATATTTGTTAAAATGTGCATAGTCCTGTCAGGTGGGCTTTTGATCCTTTATGATGAAAAAATGGACTTAGATTGGTTGCTATATTTGTGCTATATTTGTAGTTTTCTCGGTGCCTTTAAAAAAACAAAACAATATAAATAGAATATAATGTCTAGTTCAGTGTAAACTGGAAACCCCTACTTTTTCATTAAGCACATTGTTTTACCATACATGTTGCTCCTGTCTTGCATACATTAATTATTTTTTTTAATGCATATATGATATAAGGAAGAAATACGGTTGGCAAAAGACAAAAAGAAGACCAGAGAAGTTACTTCTTTCAGAATGTTTAATTTTTTTGGTAATTTTACCTTAAACATCTGGCAACCATGGACGTGAAAAAAATACCAATAATAGGTTGTCAAATACTATTTAGCTGATTAACAAAGTTATTTTCAGTAATAGCATGTAACTTTAATTTGCTCATAAAAACTAACAAATCTCTCTTGTGACTTTTTAATTAGTAACCAGTTATTTCTTCTAATGGAAAATTGTTTTGGCTAAACTTTAATTGACTTACGTATTTTTCCTCCATGAGCAGCAAAAAAATGAGATGCAGGGAGAGAATAGATCATCAGCTAACTCATGGTTCTCAAACTTGGTTCCCAGACAACTACCATTTTGGCTCCAACCAATTTCTTAATTAGAAGCCCATTCTTGCTTCTAATGAAGTCCTTGCTGGTGCTCTCATTCTGCCATGCCAGACTTTTCCAAAATTCTTAATTTTCTTTTTTCCTGAGCGCACCATCAAAGGTCTGGCATTTCTCGAACCTTCATTTTTTTTCAGTTATTTTACTGAAATACATAAAACATGATAGACATATAGATTCAAATTGGATCACATTAGCTGGTCATCTGTTTCATTGTTTCACATCTCGTAATTGTATCCTTAAGGTTTCTAAAACTTAAAAAGCAAGTCATTTAAAATTAGCACAAAGGAAGTAGGTGATATTACCAGCAGAAATTTGTTATTAATGAAGAAAATGGCTGGAATGAAAACCCACAAACACTGTGTGTCCCTAGCAGTCTGACAGCTGTGGTGTAAAGGGTCTTAACAAGAAGATTATGAGCTAGCATATTGCCATGTTGTGATTTACAGAGAATGTTAAAGAGACCTTTTCTTTTTCTTTTTTTTCTAATTTTATTGATTTTATTGTAATCATTCCATACAAATAGATCAATTTTTGCAAAAAAAAAATAGGATTGAAAACAAATCCACCCCTGACCCTGAGAAAGAGAGCGTGGCCAACGGACTAAAACTTAAAAATAGTAAAAATAAATAAATTGAAGAGTTTAATAGGTGGATACAGATAAATGGAGAAGAAAAAGAAATAGGGAGAGAATCTACTTTCTCAGTGCTTTAAGAGCTTATTCTAAAATATTATTAATTAGATCCTGCCAAGGTTTGAAGAAGTTCTGCACAGATCCTCTAAGTGAGAATTTGATTTTTTCCAATTTCAAATAATATAAAACATCAGTTACCCACTGACTTAAAAGAGGAGAGTTAGGATTCATCCAGTTTAACAAAATAAGTCTGCGTGCCAATAGTGTAGTGAAGGCAATCACATTTTGTTTGTCCTTCACTTTAAGCCCATCTGGAAGGACACCAAACACAGCTGTTAATGGGTTAGGAGGGACTGGGACACCAAGGCTGTCTGAAAAGCGCTTAAAAATTTTTGTCCAGAATGATGTTAATTTGGTGCAGGCCCAGAACATGTGACCCAGTGAGGCTGCACAGGTTGGATCTTTCCCTGGAAACTTTTTGGACAATTTCAAGCAAGACAGATGTGCTCGATATATAATTTTGAGCTGAATAATTGTATGCTTTGCGCATATGGAGCTCGAATGAATTCTCTGCATTGCTACCTTCCACTCCTTTTCTGATATGTGTGACAGTTCATGGGTCCCCGTTATCCCTTGAACCCTCAGACCAGACGTCAGACACCAGATAAAAGTCCAATAATAATATTTATTATTATAAATAAGTGCACAAAGCACTCTCCACAATACTCAATAAATCCGCAAACAATAACCAATAAACAATCCTCCACTCCCAGACGCTTAGCCACCCTGCCTCCCAACTCAGCTCGTCCGTCTGGGATTTCCCAGAGTCCTTTATAGTCCATGACCCGGAAGGGTTTCTGTCCCTCCGTCCATGTGACTTTCTATCACTTCCGGGTCAGGTAAAAAACTTCTTTTCTTCATCAGCCCGGAAGCACTTTATTTCTTCCAACCATGTGACTAGGATTTACTTCTGGGCTGTATGGAAAATAAACTTGTCTGTGTCTCCCTGCAGTGTCCCTTGGCGGCCCCGACGTTATCCAGTAGGGCTGTGTATTAAAACTCCATAGTCCATGATGCCCTGCTGGAATTCGGGGCATCTCCATGTTGCAAGGAGGGCTCCATCTAGCGGCCTGGGGGTATTGGCCAGGATGAATGGCCGGCCATATCCCACATATGTTAAGTGAGACATCATTTTCCTATTGTCCTCTTGGATCTTTGAAAGGGAGGGACTGTAAAATATTTTTATATATTGCAGAAATGCTGGCTGAGTCCTCGAGACTGAGCAATATTTTTTCCAGCATAGAGGAAGGTGGGAGATGGGGAAAATCAGGCAGGTTCTGTTTGACAAAGTTTCTAATTTGAAGATAGCTAATATTGTATGCTTAAGAATTCACTGGAAAGAGCACACTTTTATTCAAATTAATTCTGAGACCAGAGATCTTTTGAAATTCTGTAAGTGCTGTTAAGACTGCAGGCACAGTATTTTTGGGTCTGATATATACTGTACAATACCTTATCATCTGTTCCAGTCCTTCTCTGATAATCCCCTTTATCTGATAAGCATTTCGACAGTGAACTGCCAGTGGTTCAATGGTGATTGCAAATAGCAGTGGTGACAAGGGGCATCCTTGTCTGGTACCACGTTCTAGTTTAAAGTAGTCTGAGCAAATGTTGTTGATACAAACTGAAGCTTCTGGATTGGTATACAGTAGTTTGATCCATGCACAAATATTCGGGCCAAACCCAAATTTCTCTAATGTAGTGAAAAGGTAGTTCCACTCAATCATATCAAATGCTTTTTCTGCATCCAACGATATTAACATCTCCGGGGTGTTTGTCTTTGCAGGTGAATATATTACATTGAACAGGCGTCGGAGATTGGAAGCTAAGTGTCGGCCTTTAATAAATCAAGTTTGATCTTGTGATATTACCAAAGGCAGCATTTTCTCCATCCTTGTAGCTAGGACTTTGGAGAGTATCTTAATATCATTATTCAGAAGTGAAATTGGTCTGTATGATGCACATTGTGATAAGTCCTTGTTTTGTTTTGGAAAGACGGTGATTAATGCTTGGCGAAAAGTTTGAGATAGAATTTGATTGTCTCTAGCTTCTGTAAATGTTGCTAATAAGCGGGGAGCTAGCTGAGTGGAGAATTTCTTATAAAATTCGACAGGGTAGCCATCAGAGCCTGCTGCTTTCCCCCTCTGAAGTGACTTTATAGCATCTAGTAATTCTGATAGTGCCAGAAGTTTATCCAGTTCCTCTGCAATAAAAGTATCTATTTATGGTATCTGTAAAGTATACATTAATGCATTAGATTGTGTGTTGTCTTCTTTGAACTCAGTAGAATATAAGGATTTATAGTAGTCTCTAAATGTGTGCTTTATATTTTTATGGTCAGTGGTTTTATCTCCATTCGTGTTGGTGATCGCTGGGATTGCATTGCGAACTTCTTGCTTGTGGATTTGTTGAGCTAAGAGCTTATTAGCTTTTTCTCCGTGTTCATAGTAATGATGTCTTGATTTAAAAATGAGTTGTTCAGTTTGTTTGGTTGTTAAGAGGTTGAGCTCTGAATGCACAGTCTGTCTTTTCCTATGAAGAGCTTCACTTGGACACCTGACATGTTCTTGATCTATTCTAGTAATTTCGCTAGTTAGCTCTGATAACTTCTTGGTTTCTAATTTATTTCTGTGGGAAAGATATGAAATAGTCTGTCCTCTTAAGAAGGCCTTTAGAGTTTCCCAGAGTATTCCTGCAGAGATCTCTGAGGATGTATTTATCTCTAGGAAGAAACTGATTTGTTTTGATATAAATTCTGTACAGTTCTCATCTGCTAATAAAAGTGGGTTAAGACGCCATCTGCGAGATGAGTGTGTGGGGCATAATGATTTCAGCTCCAAGATCAGAGGGGCATGGTCAGAAATAACAATAGCGTCGTACTTGCAAGATTTAATCGCAGGCAAGAAATTATTATCTATAAAGAAATAATCAATTCTTGAGTAGCAATGATGCACTGGTGAGTAAAAGGAATATGTTCTTGAGTTTGGGTTTAGAAACTCCAGGGGTCTGATAAGTTGTGGTCAGTTAAAAACTGTAATTGTCTTTGCAGTGTTAGATGTCATAGCTTGCTCTCTTTCTCTCCCCCCCTTATCCCCCCCCCATTTTGCCTCCCCACGTGAGGTTGGACCCCACTTCACAAAGTCCCAGTCCTCTGACATACCTAGAGACAGAGCACGTCCAAAACAAAACAAGCCCCCCAGCAGCGGCATTTGTTCTGCTGTTTCAATTCGAGCCGTGAATGACTGCTTAACGTCTTCCAGCTGATCGGCAAGTTCTCTCAGTTTAGACGCATTTTCCTGAATGTGTTCCTCAATTTTTCTCAGCATATCTTTAAAGACTGCATCAGAGCGATTATATATACGTTTTTCCAAGTCTTTATATTTGTGCCGCATCTCTTGCAGCTTCAGCCGCAGCTTCTTGTTTGTCTTGAGCAAGTCTTGAGTTGTCTTCTCGTTTGTCTTGAGAAGCCATTTATTTGGTCGCAGCCAATGTTGCGATCATTTCCTTCAGTTTGGACAAATAGTTTCGGCTTTCATGCTCGCGAGGAGTAGATGAATGCGCAGACTGCAAGGCCATCTCCAGTTTCAAGTGATCTTCTGGAATCGGCTAGCTATCATGACCTGCATCACTTGCACCTTCACTCCCATTTTCGCTCTCGACTGGAGATAGTGCAGTGGAATGGGGTCCTGGGAAGTCTGCGCCTTCTCCCCCCTGTTCCAGGTCAGTCTCTGAAAGGATGTACCTTGTACTTGTACTTGAGCCTGACACCTGTCTTGACTTGGGTGTAGTTTTAGATTTCTTTTTCCATTTCTTTCTGACCCCCTTTCTTGTTACTCATGTTTATATACTGTAGTAGAGACTCTTTTGGTTAGGTAAATACTGGATACCTCGGGATAATAAGAAATGAGAGAAAAAATAAAGCCGCTCCAACGGAGCTCCACTTCAGACATCCATCTCCCATAACGGAAGAGTCCATTTCTGATCACAAAAATAATGTATATTGTTTTGCAGTACACTTTGAGTGGACTGTGGCGTAGCAATACAATGTAATCTATGTACAGTGTATATAAAATACAAAACAGACTGACTCACTTACACATCAACACAAACACTATTTCCTGTTTAGATAAATGGCTGAAATTTGGCAGGATTGTACATCTTGGGAAGTAGGCTACCACTAAGAAATGACATTTCGATATATCAATATTTAAGGGTAAAAAAAACACCTACAATAGTAAAACTATGTGTCATTAGTGAATTTTACTTTTACAATGGTTGGAAAAAAAAAGAATTATACAGTGAATGTTGAAAGGTGTCACATGAGCACTATAGGTGCTCACAAACATCACAGGAATGAAGACACATTATAACCTGCAAACTTCTTTCTATATAAGACATATCCACAAGTGGGCATTACAAAAGATTACATCAAAAATTTAATATACTAAACTAAAATCTTTTATGGGTATAGTGGCATGTTCTCCTCATGTCCATGTTGGTTTCCTTCAGGAACTCCAGTTTCCTCCCACAGTCTAAAGACGTACAGGTTAGGTGGATTGGCATTGTAAATTGGCTACAGTGAGTGTATTTGTGAATGTTTGTCCACTCTGTGATGGACTGGTGCCCTGTCCACAGATTGTTCCTGCCTTAGGCCTGAACCGGCTTTATATTCTGGGGATCAGAATAGTCAGAGATATTTGGATGGTGGGCAGGGTCAGTTGTCCCTTTTGGGCACTTTTTCTTGGCAGTGGAGTTGGAAGGTAGGATTAGTGTCAGTGCCCCCCAGACCCCCCCCCCCCCCCCCATTCCAGGGTGGTATGGCTTTCCACGTCAGAGCCAAGAAGATGCTTCCCAGATGCACATGTGTGAGATCTTAAAACTTACTAAATATGTCCACTTTAAAGTAGCAAAAGTTTTGATTTAAGAAAACATGCCTTCCTTCCTTCTCAGTGTAAATAATAAATTTTTTCCGCAGGATTTTGGTACTTTTTTCTCGAGGTACTGTGTCCCTTCGGAGAATCCTTGGGCACCACTGGTTTGACTTTGTGTCGAATGAGCAGTTGCTCATGGAGTCCCAAATGAGGCACATTACCTGCATTCTGAGAGAGTGTCACTTATGGCACTGTGATTCCCTGAGGATGATCCAGTGTGTAGGATCCTCATTGTTGAGGACCCGAGTGGCTGGACAAGGCCAAGGGGAAGCCCACGTAATATCTGCTGCGGCAGATAGAGGGTCATTTCTGGAGGGTAGGACTGAACCACATGTCTGCCTGGGGGGGTTGCCAACCAGGATACTGAACTGTTTGGTCATGTGGTGGATATGTCAACATCCTGTACCAGTGCATGCTCCCCAACCTGACCTGACCTTTCTTGAGGTAAGAATGCATGTTTCTGCAACTTACTTTTGCTTCAATATGTTCATTGTGTAGAGATTGTTCCCGACTTGCATCGGATGCTTGCTGGGATAGTATCCTGCTTTCCGAGGTGAATCCCATCCCTGGTCCTGAAAGGCGACATGGAGGAAGACAAGCGGCAAAGTAAAGTACAAAGCCAGTGTCCTTTTAAAATGGCCGACTCTCACAACATTGGTTTTCTTTTCTCCCTTCTTTAAATTACATTAATATGCTATTTTGCAATGTGTGTGTAATCTCAAGCCATGGACCAATAGTAAGTGACATTTATTGTTTGAAAAATGGATGTATTCAGTATGTTTTAAGGCTTTTCCATAAAGTCCATTATAAAATGCAGAACTGGGATAGTTATTTTTTTAGATTTATAAAATATGCTCCATGCAATTTCATGTGGCATATTAATATAAACAATACTTGTGAAGAAATAACTTTTGACATGGAAAAATACCAAATTTATTCTTTAAAGAGTTTTTTCAATATTTACCAATTAGAAATTTTGTTTAAAGAAACCTACTCAATGTCCACACCCTCCACTCACTTCTATTCCAGAAGAAATACTGAACAGTCTTGAAGACTCGGACAGCATCTCAACAACAGACATATAAAAACATCTCAAAGAGACTTCCCTTCAACAATCCTAGCATACAGATTAATTACATTTTTTTGTCTTTTGTCTGCTCTTAGCTCCTTTCTCTTTGGTGGTAGTTGAATTTTTATTTTGTTAGGTTTTGCTTTTTCTCTGTTTTCTTTTTTTTAATTTTCTGGTGTTTTTTCTAAATTGATTTTTAAGTTATTTGTTGTGTAAGCTCTGCAATTTTTTTTTGCTTGACTGTACCTTCTTGAAATTAAATTAAAACGGTTTAATAAATACATAAAGAATTAGGTAAAAAGAAGCTGGCAGCCTGTTCTTGTCAAAATCTTTATTTTCTTATACAATATATATCGTTTTACTTATTGTAAGTGTACCTGTTGTATGTCAGTCAGTCAGTGTTCAACCCGCTATATCCTAACACAGGGTCACGGAGGGTCTGCTGGAGCCAATCCCAGCCAGCACAGGGCACAAGGCAGGAACAAATTCCAGGCAGGGCGCCAGCCCACCGCAGGGCATACACCCACACACCAAGCACACACTACGGACAATTTAAAATCGCCAATCCACCTAACCTGCATGTCTTTGGACTGTGGGAGGAAACTGGAGCGCCCGGAGGAAACCCACGCAGACACGGGGAGAACATGCAAACTCCACGCAGGGAGGACCCGGGAAGTGAACCAAGGTCTCCTAACTGTGCCACCTGTTGTATGTGATTAGTGTTGCAGTGTGCTAGATTTTACATGATTTGGGGGGTAATATGGAATCAGAAACACACAAAGGTTTTGTTTTGTATCACTAACAACAAATGTGTCCTTTGTTTATATTATATATCAGACCTCCAAAGTAAATAAATACAACGACAGACTTGTTAATAATTTATATAAAAAAAAATGTATGGCATGTTGCCACATCATTATACAGGTCATTAGATAATACAAGGATAAGTGCATTTTACACAAAATGTACAACAGAATTATATTACTGTACAAATGTCAAGCAAGAATTCATTCACAACAGGAGTGTACTGTATCTTTAAAATCAACTTCGAAAGTAAAACATTAAAATGGCAATAACAGATTTGAGCTACGCATTTAAAGAAATGTACACATTCAGTGCAAGCATTTTTTGAATGTGCAACATATTAAAAAAACAATTTAGAGAAGCATCACATTTTAATAAAGAAATTTAGCATAAGCATTTTTTGAATGTGCAGTGCATTAAAAAACTATTTACAGAAGCATCACATTTTACTAAAGATAAATCCATCATATTCACAGTCATTTTGATTAGGGAACTTTCAAAAAATGAAAATATGGTTTGAGTACTGAACAAACTTTAAACATCACAAACAAAATCCAGCCTTACATGCTGGCAGCCATTGTTAACTGTACATTTAAAAACAAATTCAAAGGAACAATCCAATTTGTAGACCTGACCAACTTATTACCAGAATGAAATGTTACTCAAAAATCCTTGAAATTCCTTAACAATCAACAACGTTAAGCAGGCCGCTGTCAATTTCAGTTCCTCTTCTTTTGAGCTGCCATCATCTTTGATTCAGAAGAGTATATTCTGCAGGGAAAAACATCAAATTAATCTCATAAAAAATTTGAACATCGCTGGAAATTAAAGATGTTGTGCATAGCTGACCATTTTTTTTTCACATTCAACATAACAGCTAATGCAGATGAATGGGAATAAATAAACCTTTTAACAATTCTCCCCTGCCAAAAGTCATCCATCTATCCATCCATCCACTTTTTTATTCCCCTGAGACGGAGGGAGCTGGAATATCAACAGTAAGGTCAAGAAAGGAAATCCCTCTGGAGAGATCAGTGCATCATACATTTTGGAAGTGGGTATCAGGATACCATTCTATCTGCTTTATTTTACTGGATCTCAGGTAAAGGGGCTTGGATAGTGCAAAATAATAAGTTATTAATTTTCCATTTTATAATACAGAACCAATATCAACAAGAGAAATCTGAAAATGTTTACTTGTATGTCATGGTGGCTCAAAGGGAACACAACTGCTTCATGACTCCAAGAGCCAATGTGGAGGGTCCACAAATTCTGTGTGGCTTTTCTTCAGATGTGTGAGGTTTGAAAAGTTACCTTATGGCACTGTTATTGGCCTGTTTTATATGGCTGTTTATGGGTCCATGTATGTGCTTTTTAAAGGACTGACAGATTTAGTTCAATCTACTATATAATGCAGGGTCACAAAATGGATATGCCATGAATGTCCTGTAACACCCCGGGTAAGGACCCAGTTGTACAACTCCTGACTTGGGTTTCAGTAGATGAGACCGAGCAACCAAGGGAATGGAGTAAGAAAGACTCAGACTAAAAAAAAAAAAAAAAACTATTCAAAAATCAGGAATCGGTTTTATTCCAGCAATATCCGTACAATTTTACAAAAAAATATCTTGCAAAAAATATTTACTAAGTCCAATGCAAAGACACTTTCCAAAAGAAAAATCGGTGCAGGTGTTATTATATTTACAGTGGTTTCCAAATCAAAAGTGAAGAAAAGACCAAAACAGAAAAAAAAGAAACTCTCCCACCTCCTTTATCCAGCTACAAAACGGATCACGAAGGAGAGGCTAAAAAATAATCAAAACAAAATGAATAAATGAAGCACCTACTATATACACAAATAACAGTATGAATCTCCACTACTCAATTAAATTAATCAGTAGCACAGATCTACACAACAGCTTGAAGACCTGCTCAAAAGACGACCTCTGGCTTTCGGACCCTGGTTTTATATCGCGAGCCCTTTTGACCATCCAGTCTGCCTTTACGTTTCCCACAGGTTTCCAATAATCGGACATATCGGGATGAGCACCATTCATCAGCTCCTGCTCAGGTACAGTCCAGCCTTCTCACACACACACTCTCGTCTGTCTTGATGACTTGTGGGCTTCCCGTTCAGCTTTTGTTAAGTAAGTACTGTACTATTTTACTTTCTCCTGCTTTCACTTCTATCCTTTGCCACACGTGTGAATTTCCTTTTCTGTGGGCTACTTTAAAACGAAGCTTAGTTGATATGTACGCAAAAATTGAATCCGAAAGACTAAATTATATCAGACTAAATCAGAAAAAACTACGAGCTGAAAATTACGTTCACTTAACAGATGCTATTGACAAAAACGACACTGATTTAATAGAACTTGGTCAAGCTGTGATATTACCATCTTCCTTCACTGGAGGACCTCGCTATATGCACGAGCGTACACAAGACGCAATGACATACGTGCGTCATTATGGCCGCCCTGACTTATTCATCACATTTACTTGCAATCCTAAATGGCCTGACATCACTGAAATTCTCCTTCCACGTCAAAAACCTCACGATCGCCACGACCTTATCGGTCGTGTATTTCATCTCAAGATTCGCAAAATGATAGACTTGCTCACGAAGAGTAACATTTTCGGCTGTACAAATTGCTACATGTACACCATAGAGTGGCAAAAGCGAGGTATTCCCCATGCACACATTCTATTGTGGATAAAAGATAGGATTAAACCAGCTCTCATCGATCAAGTCATCCGTGCGGAAATTCCTGATCCACAGACTGACCCTGCCCTACACAAAATAGTAAAATCCACCATGATTCACGGCCCATGTGACCTCATAATATCAATTCACCCTGCATGATCAACAGAATATGCACTAAGAAGTACCCGCGTCCGTTCATCTCAGAAACTCAGACCGGAGAAGATGGTTACCCTCAGTACCGCCGGCGCGCACCTGCTGATGGAGGTCATACAATTAACATCAAAGGAGTAGATATCGACAACAGATGGGTGGTCCCTTATAGTCCTGTGCTGTCCCGCTTCTTCAATGCTCACATCAATGTCGAATTTTGCAGTTCAGTAAAATCAATCAAATACATCTGTAAGTACAGTATGTTAACAAGGGAAGTGACCAGGCAGTATTTACAATACAAAAGGAAAATGACGAAGTATCTCGATACGAAGCTGGTCGTTACATTAGTAGCTCTGAAGCAGCCTGGCGCATTTTCTGTTTTCCCATTCACGAACGTTTCCCTCCGGTCGTTCATCTTGCTGTGCATCTTGAGAACGGACAAAGAATTTATTTCACAGAAGGCAACGTTGCCGATAGAGTACACAATCCACCACAAACCACCCTTTTAGCGTTCTTTGACCTTTGTAAACACGATGATTTTGCAAAACAACTTCATTATAATGAAATTCCATCATATTATGTGTGGGCAAACAACATGTTTCGTCGAAGGAAACAGGGCAACCCTGTACCAGGACATTCGGGAGTGAAAAAGGATAATGTACTGGGACGGGTCTACACTGTACACCCGAATAACTCTGAATGCTACCATCTTCGACTGCTGCTCAACAAAATCACAGGTCCCACATCTTTCAAACCTCTCAGAACAGTTCATGGTGTCCTACATCCGACCTATAAGTCAGCCTGCAGGGCACTTGGTTTATTACATGACGATATCAACTGGGACGAGACTCTACAGGAAGCTGCTCTGTCTCGCTCACCTCAAAAGATCCGTGAACTGTTTGCTGTCATGTTGGTGTTCTGCCAAATGGAAAACCCCTTAAACCTATGGGAAAAAACATAAAGACAGCATAGCAGAAGATATTAGGAGACAGACTGAAAGAGATCATATACGAACAGAAGTCCACCAGTGGTTAAATTTGATCTATAACAACTGTCTACAGTTGCTTGAAAACTACGTAATTGGTATTGGAAGTCAATCTCTTCATCATTACGGTTTGCCTTCACTTTTAACAGAACTGGCACAACTTGCGTCAAATCCTGAGTACTTGAAAGAGACATTTTACAACGCCTCGCAATTGGCCAATATAGTCACAAATAATGAGCGGTTGCTAAATAGTGACCAAAAGTCAGTTTATGACCAAATCATGAGCAGCGTTGCGTCAGCCACTGGCACGGTGTTTTCCTTGATGCTCCAGGAGGAACTGGTAAGACATTCCTAATAAACCTTCTCCTTGCAAAAATCCGAGCAAAACGTAACATTGCCATAGCTGTGGCTTCTTCTGGCATTGCTGCAACTCTTCTAGAGGGTGGCAGAACTGCTCATTCAGCTTTCAAGCTGCCTCTGAACCTCAACCATACTGAATCCCCCATGTGTAACATATCAAAGCAGAGCAACATGGCTGAAGTGCTGCGACATTGTCAGCTTATTGTCTGGGATGAATGCACTATGGCACACAGAGCAGGTATTGAGGCTTTAGACAGGACCCTCCAAGACATCCGAAACACCAACAAACTTATGGGAGGCTTGACAGTGTTACTGGCTGGAGACTTCCGCCAAACCCTACCAGTCGTGCCCAGAGGAACACGCGCTGATGAAGTTAAAGCATCTCTGAAATCTTCATACCTATGGCCACAAATCAATGTTGTTACTTTAAAAATAAACATGAGAGTTCATTTGAAAGGCGACAAAAAAGCCGAGGAGTTCTCTGCTCTTCCGATGAGTATAGGTGATAATAATAATAATAATAATTCATTACATTTATATAGCGCTTTTCTCAGTACTCAAAGCGCTATCCACACAGGGAGGAACCAGGAAGCAAACCCACAATCTTCCACAGTCTCCTTACTGCAAAGCAGCAGCACTACCACTGCGCCACCTGTGAGGTGATGGCACCTTCATACAAGAAAATCATAAAATAAATATTCCTACAAATCTCTGTCTCATCGTGAATACCTTACAAAGCCTTCTTCAAAATGTTTACCCCGATCTACGAAATCTCCACCAAAATGACGTGTCATGGTTAAGAGAGAGAGCTATCCTGACACCAAAAAATGACATGACTACGACTATAAACCACATTTTACTTCAAGAACTACCTTCACAACCAAAAACATATCAATCTGTTGATTCAGTTGTAGAAGTAGAAGACGCGGTACATTATCCGATAGAGTTTCTCAACACTCTAAATCCTCCAGGCACTCCTGAGCATAATCTCATTTTGAAGGTTGGGGCACCAATAATGTTACTGAGAAACTTACAGCCACCAAAACTTTGTAACGGCACGAGACTTCAGGTCACATCTCTACAAAACAACCTAATTGAAGCAACTATTTTTACTGGCAGTGCCTCAGGTGACACAGTTTTTATTCCTCGCATCCCCATTATACCATCTAATCTCCCATTTCAATTCAAACGCGTTCAATTTCCAGTAAGGCTCTTCTTCGCAATGACAATTAATAAGTCTCAAGGACAAACACTACAAAAGGTTGGCATTGATTTGAGGCAGGATTGCTTTTCACATGGCTAACTGTATGTTGCATGCTCAAGAGTAAGCTCAGCGCACAGCTTGGTCATATTACAACCGGAGGGACGAACTGACAACGTCGTATACAAAGAGATCCTTAACAAATAATTTTTTGTATATTTTCCCTCAGTTTAAAAATGTTTACTTTTTTCTTAATTAAAATATTCAGCCAGTATTTCGCCGCTGCGAAGCACGGGTATTTTGCTAGTGTGTATATATATATATTATGGGATGTAATAAACCGAGTGCCCTGCAGTCTGACTTATAGGTCGGATGTAGGACACCATGAACTGTTCTGAGAGATTTGAAAGATGTGGGACCTGTGATTTTGTTGAGCAGCAGTCAAAGATGGTAGCATTCAGAGTTATTCGGGTGTACAGTGTAGACCCGTCCCAGTACATTATCCTTTTTCACTCCCGAATGTCCTGGTACAGGGTTGCCCTGTTTCCTTCGACGAAACATGTTGTTTGCCCACACATAATATGATGGAATTTCATTATAATGAAGTTGTTTTGCAAAAACATCGTGTTTACAAAGGTCAAAGAACGCTAAAAGGGTGGTTTGTGGTGGATTGTGTACTCTATCGGCAACGTTGCCTTCTGTGAAATAAATTCTTTGTCCGTTCTCAAGATGCACAGCAAGATGAACGACCGGAGGGAAACGTTCGTGAATGGGAAAACAGAAAATGCGCCAGGCTGCTTCTGAGCTACTAATGTAACGACCAGCTTCGTATCGAGATACTTCGTCATTTTCATTTTGTATTGTAAATACTGCCTGGTCACTTCCCTTGTTAACATACTGTACTTACAGATGTATTTGATTGATTTTACTGAACTGCAAAATTCGACATTGATGTGAGCATTGAAGAAGCGGGACAGCACAGGACTATAAGGGACCACCCATCTGTTGTCGATATCTACTCCTTTGATGTTAATTGTATGACCTCCATCAGCAGGTGCGCGCCGGCGGTACTGAGGGTAACCATCTTCTCTGGTCTGAGTTTCTGAGAAGAATGGACGCGGGTACTTCTTAGTGCATATTCTGTTGATCATGCAGGGTGAGTTGATATTATGAGGTCCACATGGGCCGTGAATCATGGTGGATTTTACTATTTTATGTAGGGCAGGGTCAATCTGTGGATCAGGAATTTCCGCACGGATGACTTGATCGATGAGAGCTGGTTTAATCCTATCTTTTAGCCACAATAGAATGTGTGCATGGGGAATACCTCGCTTTTGCCACTCTATGGTGTACATGTAGCAATTTGTACAGCCGAAAATGTTACTCTTCGTGAGCAAGTCTATCATTTTGCGAATCTTGAGATGAAATACACGACTGATAAGGTTGTGGCGATCGTGAGGTTTTTGACGTGGAAGGAGAATTTCAGTGATGTCAGGCCATTTAGGATTGCAAATAAATGTGATGATTAAGTCAGGGCGGCCATAATGACGTACGTATGTCATTGCGTCTTGTGTATGCTCGTGCATATAGCGAGGTCCTCCAGTGAAGAAAGATGGTAATATCACAGCTTGACCAAGTTCTATTAAATCAGTGTCGTTTTTGTCAATAGCATCTGTTAAGTGAATGTAATTTTCAGCTCGTAGTTTTTTCTGATTTAGTCTGATACTAGCAAAATACCCGCGCTTCGCAGCGGAGAAGTAGTGTGTTAAAGAGGTTATGAAAAACTAAAGGAAACATTTTAAAAATAACGTAACATGATTGTCAATGTAATTGTGTTGTCATTGTTATGAGTGTTGCTGTCATATATATATATACATACATATACACATATATTATATATATATATATTATATATATATATATACACATATATTATATATATACACATATTATATATATATATATATATACACACAGATATATATATATCTATACTAATAAAAGGCAAAGCCCTCACTGACTCACTGACTGACTGACTGACTGACTCATCACTAATTCTCTAACTTCCCGTGTAGGTAGAAGGCTGAAATTTGGCAGGCTCATTCCTTACAGCTTACTTACAAAAGTTAGGCAGGTTTCATTTCGAAATTCTAAGCGTAATGGTCATAACTGGAACTTGTTTGACTGACTCTCTCATCACTAATTCTCCAACTTCCCGTGTAGGTAGAAGGCTGAAATTTGGCAGGCTCATTCCTTACAGCTTACTTACAAAAGTTAGGCAGGTTTTATTTCGAAATGAAATTGCGCGTCCTGTTTTGAATCAATACTGGACGGGATTTATCCCGTATTTTTTTTATAATTTTTTTTTTAAAGCAGCGTCTCATGCAAATCATCCCACACGCATTTTATGAAGATGCCTCCTTTCCTACTTTTGATTGGGTAATACTTGATGTCATCGTTAGTTTGATTGGTGTTTTTAACTGTCCAGTGAGGAGGGCGTGTCTTTTAAGTACAGTCTGCAAAGTGTTGGCACTGAGATGTTGCGTCAGCGCCATAGTTGAAGCCCCTAACGTTGCGGTCAGCAAGTCGGCTAACATCCGCCATGTGCCGTCTTTCAGTTGCGAGAAGCAGATCATAGAATGGTTGAAACTGTTGCCCCTAACGTTGCGCCACGGCGTGTGCTTCGTTTATACCTCGTGTCTTCTCATTAAACTTTTATGTCGCGAATATGTTATTGCAATCCGCAGCGGGAGCGTTTCTATTAACTTAATTTAAACTTACGTTTTACACCGTGCTTTGTTTCCCTTATGAACATGCTTGTATGCTTAACTCGCTCCGTTCTCAATTGTTTAATTAATTTTTTGCTCTTCGCTGTTTGCGGCTGTTCCTCCATTTCCCCCTACTTCGTTCTTTTATCTCGCGAATATGTTATTGCAATCCTTAACGGGAGCGTTTCAATAAACTGATTGAAAATAGTTTTGCATTTACCTTTTTAGTAAAAGGCGAGCTTTTAAGCCTGAGAAATCACCCCGTAAATGCACACGTTTAATTGCACATGTGTTAATATGTATGGTTACACAGTATTAAAAGACAGTGAACAACGTCAGTTACCTTTCTTCCCGCGTTTGATAAAAGGTGAGCTTTTAAGCCTGAGAAATCACCCCGTAAATGCACACGTTTAATTGCACATGTGTTAATATGTATGCTCACACAGTATTAAAAGACAGTCAAAAATTAATGTAATTTACCTTCGTTCCCGCGTGTGACTCGTGCTGTAAATGTCTTCCTTGTTTTTAGTTCACGTGATTACGTAGGAGGCGTGATGACGCGATACGTGACTCCGCCTCCTCCATTACAGTGTATGGACAAAAAATATGTTCCAGTTATGACCATTACGCTTTGAATTTCGAAATGAAACCTGCCTAACTTTTGTAAGTAAGCTGTAAGGAATGAGCCTGCCAAATTTCAGCCTTCCACCTACACGGGAAGTTGGAGAATTAGTGATGAGTGAGTCAGTGAGTCAGTCAGTCAGTGAGGGCTTTGCCTTTTATTATTATAGATAATTTAGTCTTTCGGATTCAATTTTTGCGTACATATCAACTAAAAACTGATTTAATAAAGTTCGGAAGAAAAGGATAGTATTATCATGATGTTGTCTGATCATAAGCCGGTATGAATAGAAGTTTGCTGCAGAGACTGTTTTGTTCATAGGTAACTTACTGGTAGCATGAACTTGAGGTATAGATACAGAATAGCCGTCTTCACCATAGCAGAACATGAGAGGATATTGAAGTGCATCATAGGATCTGTGGGTTTCCTTAATGCGTTGTAGTTTATTGTCTCTGGTTTTCAAGACAATATCTCTATTGTTGAACGTTTGCCCAACGATGACAACACCAACTTGATGAACTGTGGGTTTATTAAATCTGCCTTTGTGTGCATGTAATGGTTTTTTGTCTGCGTGAATGACAACTTTGAAGTCTTTGTCATCATCTGAAATACTGTCCATTGTGGAGTGGAAGTCCTGGATGTAAGTGTTACAGTCATGGAGCATTTTTTGTAATTGCTTGACCAGGGGTATGTTAAGTCCAGAAAAATTAGCGCAGCGGATTTGTGCTTCCTTTTCATCGTCCCCGACGAAATAAATTTGCAAAAATTTGTGTTCCTCACTCGGCATAGGTAAAAGACTGCCAATCAAGTGATACACTTGTCCCTGAACTCCCTAAATGAAGGCATAAAATTTCCCTCAACAATTTGTTTAGCACCAAATGACGTCATTTGAAATGCGCTGTTGTACTTTCGAATATTGTTCAAGAAATGCTCA
Source organism: Erpetoichthys calabaricus (assembly GCF_900747795.2). Lineage (NCBI taxonomy): Eukaryota > Metazoa > Chordata > Cladistia > Polypteriformes > Polypteridae > Erpetoichthys > Erpetoichthys calabaricus. The sequence continues at coordinate 276,763,025 of NC_041394.2, read as the reverse complement.
CTTTGAGGATGTTCGCCATTTAACAGGCCCTCAAGAAGGTCAGGAAGCTTACGTAAAGGAGTGAGAGAGACTTTACCACCGTTACAGCACAAACCAGGAGACTCGCATTTCCACTTCTGAGTTTGACAATATTCACAATGAACATCCATGGATCCAATGTGTACTGTTTAGCCAGACTCATAATGTATGTTTGGGTTGTACGCAAATCCACAATTGGCTTTTTTGAGTCAAACCTGTTGTTTTCGTATGAGCCGCTCTTCATTATTGGGATCGTATCTAGAAACAGAAGCTCTAATAACTTGTGGATTTGCCTCCGTGTATTTAGCGACAGCGTCTCTATGAACTTGTGGATTCGCTTGCGAGTATTTAGTGACAGCGTCCCTATTAACTTGTGGATGTGCTTGTGAGTATTTAGCGACAGCGTCCCTATTAACTTGTGGATGTGCCTGCGAGTATTTAGCGACAGCGTCCCTATTAACTTGTGGATGTGCTTGCGAGTATTTAGCCACAGCGTCCCTATGAAGTTGTGGATGTTCTTGCGAGTATTTAGCCACAGCATCCCTATGAACTTGTGGATTTGCTTGCGAGTATTTAGCTACAGCGTCCCTATGAACTTGTGGATTTGCTTCTGAGTATTTAGCCACAGCGTGTTTATTAACTTGTGGATTTGGTACACTTGAAAGCGAAAACCAAACAATTCAGCGGCAGCCATAACCTCACATGCAGAACCATAGGTGAAGGGCTTAAGCATTTCAGTCTTATAGTGCTCCTGTGTACTATAATTATCTCCTGTACCATCATCAGTCCACACTTTGAACCTGTCCCAGTCATTTAATACATAAGACACAATGTCCCTGCGGATATCAAAAGTGAGCCTGATATGTCCGTGCAATATGTAACACAGAGAATGGAAAAGGCAGGCGCCATCTCGGGGCATGGACACCACTCAGTAAGTGATAGTTCTTTGATTGATGGTGATCACCTCCATAGACATGTTAATAGGGGTACAGTTGGAAGAATAAAGGGAATGGGTACTTGATCAGTAAAGAAAGTATAAAATACCTACACAATAATTATAACAATCGTAATAAACGAAATAATAAACCGTGGATTAAATAAAAAGGCTGCTTCCTTTTCGAAGCAAGCAAAAACGACGGCCTTATATGGCGTTCGTTTATAAAATGGCAGATGTTAGCAGATTGCTGGCCAACCACAAAGCGTTACCTGGTAGGTAACCACCCACACTATCAGATTGTGACACAGACTTCGAATGCCGTGAATGTAATTACCCCGATCTACATGCTGTCAAATAAACGAACCACATGCCGTGGCGCAACGTTAGGGGCATCGCCGCTGACGTCCAAGGTTCGATTCCCGAGAGGGAGAGCAGTGGAGTGTGTACACCTGATGAGCCCAGAATGAGGGCGAAACACGTGTCGTGTACTCTTTGCATTTATTTGACAGTAAACTATTTCAACTATTCTATGATCTGCTCTTCACAAACTGAGGGCACCGTGGCGGATGTTAGCAGATTGCTGGCCAACCACAAAGCGTTACATAAGCGTCAGATTGTGACACAGACTTCGAATGCCGTGAATATATATATATATATATATATATATATATATATATATATATATATATATATATATATATATATATACTGTATGTATGTGTGTGTGTATGTATATGTATATATGTGTATATATTGTGATGGACGGCCGGCAGCTCCACCTGGCACGCCCAAAGAATGGAAGAATGGAGGGAAGGAAGCTACTTTTGGACACTGCCTCCCCCAGGATGCTAGATGGTGATTTCTCTGCAGCATAGAGGTGCCTCAGATTCCTGCAGGGCACCATGGGATATGGAGTTTGGCTTCACAGCCCTGCTGGGTACCGTGGGTGCCGCCAGGAGACGCTGCAGGGAGATGGGGATTTTTGCTTCCTGTATAGCCCGGAAGTATTCCCAAGTCACGGGGATGGAAGCCCTGAAGTACTTCTGTGCTGAAGCCCTCCATTTGACCCAGACTATATAAAGGACTGTTGAGAACCCAGCAAGCAAGCTGGAGTTGGGAGGTAGTTGACAGAGCTTGCTGGGAGGTGTGGAGGAGAGAATTATTATTGTTGAGAATAATTATTGTATTTATTAATATTACTTGCCTGTGTATGGTGGTTGCTTAGAGTGCTTAGAGGCACGAAGAAATTAATTAAAAAAACATTTTTGTGCTTTTACCTGGTGTCCTGGACGTTTGTCTGTCCGGTTAGAGGAGAATCAGTGCCCTCTAGCGTCTTACAATATATATATATTAATTTAATTAATATATACTAGCCAACGCGGTGTAAGAATAGGAACGGAAAACGGTGAGAAAGGAATCTAGAAATCAAGAAGAAATAAATACTTCTTGAAAGACGCAGTTATGCATAGGTGTTTTGGTGGAGACGACAGATAATGAGTCGAAAGATCTAACCCTAGAAAAAGTCACGTACAACTGACCGTGGCTGAAGACTGGTTGTTGAAGATTAATGCAAATCTTTGCAAACGTTTGTCCTTGGGACTTGTTGATAGTCATGGAGAAGGCGAGTCTGAGTGGGAATTGTGTGCGTTTAAATTTAAAAGGGAGATTGGTGTCAGAAGGAAGGAGAGAGATTCTAGGAAAGAAGATTGTTTCAGAATTTTGGAAAGCGATCAGTTTGCACTCAATAATATTTGTATGTATTCGGGTAACGATGAGTCTTGTTCAGTTGCAAAGACCTTTTGATGGCATAATATTTCGGAGGAGCATAACTACAGCACCTACCTTCAGGTGAAGGATATGGGGAGGCATGCCAGTTGGTGTGAAGGTGTGTAAAAACTCTTGTGGGTACGTTAGTTGATCATTAGGATTGTCACTGACTACTGTATCTACACTCTTGAAGGTCACTTTTTCACCGTGTATAAAATCAAGAACTTTGTTGTTAATATGCAGAGAATCGTTGTTTGTGACGCTCAGTATTGCTCTTGCAGCAAGTTCTTGGGGAGTCACAGTCTTGTTGGGTCTTGTTGTTGTGGTAAACATTGAGAAGATAGTTCTGCCGTGTCTCCAGTTTTATTTTCCCCAACTTGAAGAAGCCATTGAACAAATTGAGTTTCACTTTCAAGAGCGCTCATATTTATTGTGAGTTTTAGGACTTTCATTTCGTTCCACAGCCTGTGTTTGTTGATGGAAGAGACAACGGTGAGGGCTCGAGAACCGCGGAAGATAACAGGCAGTATTTGGCGGAAATCTCCACCGAGAAGAATGGGTTTATTAACGAAAGGTGCATTTTCCTGAGTGAGATCTTGCAGTAGTCTGTCAACAGATTGAAATGCATAACAATGTGTCATTGGTGCTTCATCCCAGATGATAATTTTCGCTTCAAGTATATTATTGGCATCCTTGGTATTTGGCTTCACGTTGCAGGTTGATGTTGGTGTGATTTGTAGAGGGGTTTTGAACACGGAATGTGCAGTACGGCCGCCAGGTAGCAAAGTTGCTGCGATTCCAGTTGAAGCAACCGCTATTGCCACGTCTCCTCTACCCCTAACAGAACGAATGAGGGTTTTGTATATAAAGGTCTTGCCTGTTCCTGCGGGGCCATCGAGAAAGAAACATTTCTTGGAATGAACAGGTGGATTGTATATTGCCTGCAGTACTGTTTGTACGACAGTTCGCTGAACGCCGTTGAGTTGTTGTGTGTAATCTGCAGCTACTTTTTGTTCGTGGAGAATGTCAACACAGTTTGGATAATGAGGTGGGATGAATTTGGTGACTGGGAGATGAAATTGTTGAAGAGTCATACCATAGCACTTGAGTATTTCATTAATTTCCGAGAGAGCATACATCGGGGCAGTGTCAGTGGAATATTTAGTAAACAAGTCTTCGCAAATTGCCAGTTTATGTGTTTGCCATAGGTCTGGGACATTGACAGGTTCCCCAAAGGCAAAACCCGTTGACAGAGAAGATACTGTCTTTCATTTCATAACAAAGGCTTAGGAAACAACCGTCGCAGTATAACGAAAATACGAAGGAGCGAAACCAATAGCAAAGAGTGAAACCAATGCCAATGATCGACAGAGTACCTTTCTGTAGCAGGCTACGAAAAAGATTCCCAGGCACACACATGGCTGAAGTGAAAGGTCACGCGGTCAGGCTAGATATAGGGCGGTGACATGACACCAATGGGGTCATGAGAGAGAAGCGGGGAATGCAGTAGTCCGAAAGAGGAATAGGAATCGAGAAAAGCAGCGTGGAGGTGTATGGGAGGCCTCAGGCAGCGTGGAGAAGGGTTTGGAAGAGCAGGAATAGGAATCAAGAAATGCCGTGTCGGCTGCGTGTGTTCGGGACCGGTTTTGAAGAGGAAACAGGATGAACCAGAAGAGAAATATATATGAGATAATTAATTAATTAATTAATTGATTAATATATATATTTATAAACAGCGTGTCAAGTATAATTTTTCTTTTGTAATATGAAAAAGTCATGAACATGACACATTTATTCAAACTGGATGAAAACAAGATAAATAATGAGTTACTGATTTCACAACCATCAGTATGCAATCAGGCCCTATGTCACCAAATACTTAGCTCCAAATGTGTAGCCATTCTTGGAAGTGGGTTATAATGGGCGTTTTCAATTATGGCTAAAGAACAAGACCAGAACAAACAGCAATAGAGGAACAGACTTGCTTCTGCCCTGAAAGACGCCACTGTGATAAAATACAATATGCTACGGAAATAACTGAAAGACATGTCAGATATAGTAGGCAACATTTTATGGTAGTTATCAATTTTCTAGCAGCCTTCAACAGTATTCACTAACACAACTTGTGAAAAGCTCCTGCTGTAGAAAGTAAGCCCATCAGGATTGTTTACCTGCAGCAAATCTGTGAAATCTGTGAAATTTAGCGGATGCATGGGTATAACAGACAAGCTTACAGTATGCATAGTAAAGCAAGTTGTAGTCATAATGTGTTGTAGCGTGTTAACCATTGTGGCTGCAATGAGAAGTCAAGCAAAATGACACCTTTTATTGGCTAATAAAAGGAGGCACTAAAAGGTGTCATTTTGCTTGACTTCTAAAGCAAGCTGTATAATTTTAATACTCTTATTCAACACTGCAGTTGATGGCATCATATCAAAAATCTTTTAAGCCTGCTTTGTGTCTGAAAAGAGTTAGTTTTGAACAGGTGTAATATAGACAAAAAACAGTGAAATGTTTGTGAATGATGAAGCCAATGCAACTGCAAGTTCTCCTAATGTTGCCTGATGTTGAGGTTGTGGCACACTCATTTTGACTAAGCATAAACCGTGACTAAACAAAATCCTCTATGTCAGATGGTTCACTGATCACTGTATTATATGATTATGATCAAGGAGAGTGACTCCAGCAATATAAGTTTTGCAACTCTATCATAGAACAAGATAGTTGTGTTATCAGTGGATGTCAGATTGGCTCAGCATCAGCAGCCTTTGGTACACTAACCTGTTACCTGTGTTGCAGAAACATTATTATTGTACAAACCAAATATGTATGTTGTTGATGATTTTAATGTTGTTATACTGTGTGTGTGTGTGTTCATTGATGCTGTTACAATCAGACCTGAAGAAGCTGAAAGTTTTCCAAAGGCACTTTCTGTGGTGGATTTTCGGCCCCTCATTCTGTGATCCACATTGCTTTTCCATATAAGCTTCCCTGGCCATAACTTTTATTTGTAAAACTTTTATTTTTTTTGTTTACTGCTAAGGAGCCATGCAGGAGTTTTTAAAGCTTTTTTCCTTTAAAATTTTTCTTTTTTTTTTCTTTTTCCAACCGCACAGGAGCAAAAGTAGCTGAGTGTTTAAGAAAGCAAATGGAAAACTGACTGGTATTCAAAACTAGAATCTGCAAGGCATGAAGTAGAAAGCACAGAAACTTGACAGTCCATAAGTAAATAACGGGCATCGTAGCAATGAATATTTAAATGTAACAGTGATTTCTCAGGGTGTACTCACACTGGCAATTTGCTCTGTGCCTGAGCACATTTGTCTGCAAAGTCTAGTTCGTTTGACTAGTGTGATTGCTCTGTGCCAGGCCAACTGTACCATGTCCTGGCACGCTTGGAAGAGGTAGGCCCGAGCACAGTTCAGTAGCATTCAGGAACAGTGTGATCGCTAAACGTGCCAGAGCACGGAAAACAAACATGACATCAATGATGCAACAAGTCAGATAGTGCAATTCCCATTTCATTCCATGCCATTTGAGTTAAAAACAGGTTTTTATTCTTGCCTTACACATAAATGTAAATTGTAGTTGGTAAGAAAAGCTGCAAATTCCTTAATTCATTTGTCTCCATAAAAAATCTTGTATGTGCAGCACAATTAACAGCAAAATGCCGTGCACTCAAAATATCTATAAGAGTGTAGACCGTTATCTGCCCTAAATCACTCCAAAACAACCATAAAATAAGTAAAATCATTTTGACATGCATGCTGTCACTCCATGTTTGGATCTTGGTTTGGCTTTACACGAAGTTGGATGGTCATGATGAAAGCGTGCCTGGGCCCAGAATGCTGAGCTCAGTGTATGGAGTATGAAAGGGGGACAATCACACTTGGGCATGGTACGGAACAAACTTTGTTTAGTGTGAGTACACCTTTAGTGGTAAGATGTTAAGTTATACAAGACATAATTGAATAGAGCACTATATGGCACTCGTACAGTAAAATATTAGTGCTAGTAGAGAGCAAAGGCGTACACGTTCATAAGGAACAAAGCATCCTTAGCTTCCGGTGAGGGTACTCTGTGTTCATCTGGCTGCCAATTCTCGCTGGGGCTATATATTTGGTGCTCAGACTTTCTTATACTGTCTTTCAAAAATTCTCAGAATTTACTATCAAACTATTACCATTACCAGTTACTGGTTCTTGGATTTTGGACTTAGATTTTACTTTATTTTTTTTTTTACTCTTTACTTCTTCTTACCTTCAGTTGGCAATGTTGTCGCTACTCCACTACACTTCACCTGTTTTCCACAAACCCTCTCCAGTGTCTCTTTCGCTTTCCATGGTTGGTGAATAAGTTCTCAATTTATTACGTTTTACTATTTTTTACTATGCTTAATTACTCGTTGTAATGTAAAATAATTAGTTCTATTATGCATATGTAACAATTCCCATGAAAATAACAATCTGTTTAAATTGTACATCTGCTTCCCCATACATGAGCAGCAGAGCCGCGAAGTGGCTAGCGCGTATTGCCTGCATGGGGATTGGTGAGCGAAGCAAGCAGGGGTCAGAGCCCCCTAGTATAATTAAATGACATGTGTGGCGGTGTGCGTAGATGGAGTGGCTGAGTGTTCTTCCTTTTGGTGCTTTGTTTGTCCTTTTGTGTATGTGTTGCTGTTCATCATAATGACATTCTGCTGCGTGAAGAAACGTCTACAGCTGGCACAATCTACTAAAAATACGACTAAGCAGCGAGCAGACAGTTACAGCTGAGTTTCTCCATTTCCACGACATCCCCAGCGAACTTAACAAGGTGTTAGGGCTCCCCATGGATTACCATTCCCACAGGCAGGAGATGGAGACAGCTCGAGGACAGGAGGCAGAAGCAGGGCCACACAAGCCACCTCTTCCTAGTGTTTTTGAAGCGAATAAGATCTTTAAGGACGGTAGCATTCTGCTTATTACAGAGACTTGGCTTCATTCACTTATTCTAGATACAGCTATCGAGTTTGCAGACCATACAATACACTGGCAGGACAGGACCGGAGACTCCAGTAAGAAAAGGGGGGGTTGGATTATGGCTGTATGTCAAGAACAGCTGGTTTAATAACACTAAGACTGTACACAATATTTACACTCGCTGTGTAAACGCCAATTGTTGCTGCATTTTTTTTTCATTGAATGCACAGCTCTAACTCCAAATCATATTTCTCTCAAATTTAGTGTTCAAACTCTGGAACATACAAAGTTATAATCGTTCAAAGTATGAGGCAGCACTGAACTGAAAAATGGCAAATATCCCATTATATAAGAAGAGTGATCAGACAGATCACTGTAACTATAGGCCAGTAGGCTTAATGTTTATTACTGATATATTAATGGAAGGAATTATTAAGGGAAACATTGAGCAACACATGGGAAGAACAGGAGTTTGGGTTCAGAAGAAAGAGATTATGTTTTACTAACAAGTTGGAATTCTATGAGAAAGCAACAAAAGGGTATGACTAGAGTGGTGCTTACAATATTATTTATCTTGACCTTCAGAAGGCATTTGATAAGGTCCCACGTAAGATGTTGGGCATCAAAATAAAAGAAATGCAAGTTCAGTGTGTCGGGTGCAAAATTGGCATAAACACAGGTAGCAGAAGGTGATGGTGTGAAGAACCTTATCAGAATTGGCTGATGTTAAGTGTGGTGTCCTTCTGGGATCAGTGCTAGACCTGCTGGTATTTTTAATATATATAAGTGATTTGGATAGGAATATAAATAAGCTGGTTAAGTTTGCAGATGACACAAAGCTGGGTGGATTGGCAGATAATCTTGACATCCATTGAATCATTACAGAGGGACTTGTACAGCATATAGGCTTGGATAAACATGTGGCAGGTGAAATTTAAAATAAGTAAATGTACTTACAGGATGTAAAAATATTACATCTGAATAAACAAAGGGGAATCTGAAAATCGAAGTACACCTTATGAGAAGGATTTAGGTGTTGTATTGGACTCGTCATTTTCAACATCCCAGTGTTCAGAAGCCATTCAGATGGCTAAAAGAATATTGGATTTTATAGCACGATGTGTGTAGTATAAGTCCAAGGGTGTTCTACTCAAGCTTAATGCACTGGTTAGAATTCATCTTGAGTAATGTGTACAGTTTTGGTCTTCTAAGCTACAAAAAAATAGCAGCACTGGAAAAAGTTCAGCGAAGAGTAACTGGCTAATTCCAGGACTGCAGGGGAAGAGTTATGAAGAAAGATTAAAACAGAGGAGCCTTTTCATTTTAAGCAAAATGAGATTGACGTAATTGAAGTGTTTAAAATTATGAAGGGAATTTGTATAGAGGATCGAAAATGTTACTTTAAAATGAGTTCAGCAAGAACACAGGGACACAGTTGGAAACTTTTTAAAGGTAAATTTTGCAAACATGGAATAAGCTACCAAATACTGTAGTAGACAGTAGGACTTTAGGGACCTTCAAAATTTGATGTTATTTTTGAGGAGTTAAGGGGATAGGACTGGCTGAATGTCCTGT